>NC_057795.1:309789701-309798210 GCF_018294505.1 Triticum aestivum | reverse complement strand
CCCGCGATGGGCTCCGCGGGCCGGCGGCGCGGGGCTGGCCGCGGAGGACACGTGGCGTGCCCGGATTGGCTGGAGGCGGCGACGCGAGCTTCGTCCGGCGCGGACGAACATGTCCGGCGCGGCGCGGAGGGGAATTTTAGGGTTAGGGGGGATTTGACCGCGAATTTAGAAGGGGAAGGCATATTTATAGGTAGAGGGAGCTAGGAGACTCCAAATGAGGTGCGGTTTTCGGCCACGCGATCGTGATCGAACGACCGAGAGCATGGAGGGGAGTTAGATGGGTTTTGGGCCACTTTGGAAGGGGTGTTGGGCTGCAAACAAAAGAGGCCTTTGCGGTTACCCGGTTAACCTTTGGAGTACCAAACGACCTCCAAATGACACGAAACTTGACAGGCGGTCTACCGGTGCTATACCAAGGCCGCTTGGCAAACCTCGGGCCATTCCGAGAAAGTTTAACAGCCGCTCACGAAGAGAGGCGAGAAGGGGATGTCGGATGACATAGGAGTGCCGGATTGCAAAAAGGACAACGGGGAAAATGCTCGGATGCATGAGACGAACACGTCTGCAAAATGAGTTGCACATGATGACATGATGAAATGCAACACGCAAGCAAATGACATGGCAACAGCGGCGAATAACTGGCAGACAACTGGCGCAACAAATCCGGGGCGTTACAGCCTGGCATCTTGAGCTTGAGGTATGTGTAGTGCGGTACTGCATTGAACTTTGCAAATGCGGTTCGTCCGAGCAGTGCATGATAGCCACTGCGGAACGGGACTATGTCGAAGATTAACTCCTCGCTTCGGAAGTTGTCCGGGGATCCGAAGACCACTTCAAGTGTAACTGAGCCTGTACAACTGGCCTCTACACCTGGTATGACGCCTTTGAAGGTCATCTTTGTGGGTTTAATCCTTGAGGGGTCTATGCCCATCTTGCGCACTGTATCCTGATAAAGCAGGTTCAGGCTGCTGCCGCCGTCCATCAGGACTCTAGTGAGGTGAAATCCGTCGATGATTGGGTCTAAAAGCAATGCGGCGAATCCGCCATGATGGATGCTTGTGGGGTGGTCCCTTCGATCAAAAGTGATCAGGCAGGAGGACCATGGATTGAACTTTGGGCGACTGGCTCCATCGCATATACGTCCCTGAGTGCACGCTTCCGCTCCCTTTTGGTTATGTGGGTGTTGGGGAACGTAGTAATTTCAAAAATTTCCTACGCACACGCAAGATCATGGTGATGCATAGCAACGAGAGGGGAGAGTGTGTCCACGTACCCTTGTAGACCGAAAGCGGAAGCGTTATGACAACGCGGTTGATGTAAACGTACGTCTTCACGATCCGACCGATCCAAGTACCGAACGTACGGCACCTCCGAGTTCAGCACACGTTCAGCTCAATGACGATCCCCGGACTCCGATCCAGCAGGGTGTTGGGGATGAGTTCCGTCAGCACGACGGCGTGGTGACGATGATGATGTTCTACCGACGCAGGGCTTCGCCTAAACTCCGCGACGATATGACCGAGGTGGAATATGGCGGAGGGGGGCACCGCACACGGCTAAGGAACGATCACGATGATCAACTTGTGTGTCATGGGGTGCCCCCCTGCCCCCGTATATAAAGGAGCAAGGGGGGAGGAGGCCGGCCCTAGGAGGGGGCGCACCAAGTGTGGAGTCCTACTAGGACTCCATAGTCCTAGTAGGATTCCACTCCCTTGTTGGAGTAGGAGAAGTGGAAAGAGGGGGAGAGGAAGAAAGAAAGGGGGGCTGCGCCCCTTGTCTAATTTGGACCAGAGGGAGGGTCCTTCCTTTTGGCCTCTCTCCTCTATTCCCGTATGGCCCAATAAGGCCCATATACTTCCCGGCTAATTCCCGTAACTCTCCGGTACTCCGAAAATACCCGAATCACTCGGAACCTTTCCGAACTCCGAATATAGTCGTCCAATATATCGATCTTTACGTCTCGACCATTTCGAGACTCCTCGTCATGTCCCCGATCTCATCCGGGACTCCGAACTCCTTCGGTACATCAAAACTCATAAACTCATAATATAACTGTCATTGAAACCTTAAGCATGCGGACCCTACGGGTTCGAGAACTATGTAGACATGACCTAGAACTATTCTTGGTCAATAACCAATAGCGGAACCTGAATGCTCATATTGGCTCCTACATATTCTACGAAGATCTTTATCGGTTAAACCGCATAACAACATACGTTGTTCCCTTTGTCATCGGTATGTTACTTGCCCGAGATTCGATCGTCGGTATCTCAATACCTAGTTCAATCTCGTTACCGGCAAGTCTCTTTACTCGTGATGTAATGCATCATTCCGTAACTAACTCATTAGCTACATTGCTTGCAAGGCTTATAGTGATGTGCATTACCGAGAGGGCCCAGAGATACCTCTCCGACAATCGGAGTGACAAAACCTAATCTCGAAATACGCCAACCCAACATGTACCTTTGGAGACACCTGTAGTACTCCTTTATAATCACCCAGTTACGTTGTGACGTTTGGTAGCAACATACTAAACGATCAAGTGCTAGGCTAACAGAATGGGTCATGTCAATCACATCATTCTTCTAATGATGTGATCCCATTGATCAAATGACAACTCATGTCTATGGTTAGGAAACTTAATCATCATTGATTAACGAGCTAGTCAAGTAGAGGCATACTAGTGACACTATGTTTGTCTATGTATTCACACATGTATTATGTTTCCGGTTAATACAATTCTAGCATGAATAATAAACATTTATCATGAAATAAGGAAATAAATAATAACTTTATTATTGCCTCTAGGGCATATTTCCTTCAGTCTCCCACTTGCACTAGAGTCAATAATCTAGTTCACATCGCCATGTGATTTAACACCAATAATCATATCTGTATATGATTAACACCCATAGTTCACATCGTCATGTGACCAACAGCCAAATGGTTTACTAGAGTCAATAATCTAGTTCACATCGCTATGTGATTAACACCCAAAGAGTACAAAGGTATGATCATGTTTTGCTCGTGAGAGAAGTTTAGTCAACGGGTCTGTCACATTCAGAGCCGTATGTATTTTGCAAATATTCTATGTCTACAATACTCCGCATGGAGCTACTCTAGCTAATTGCTCCCACTTTCAATATGTATCCAGATTAAGACTTAGAGTCATCTGGATCAGTGCCAAAACTTGTATCGACGTAACCCTTTACGACGAACCTTTTGTCACCTCCATAATCGAGAAACATATCCTTATTCCACTAAGGATAATTTTGACCAATGTCCAGTGATCTACTCCTAGATCACTATTGTACTCCCTTGCCAAACCAGGGCAGAGTATACAATAGGTCTGGTCCATAGCATGGCGTACTTTTATAGAACCTATGACTGAAGCATAGGGAATGACTTTCATTCTCTTTCTATTTTCTGCTGTGGTCAGGATTTGAGTCTTACTCAATTTCACACCTTGTAACACAGGCAAGAAACTCTTTCTTTGACTGTTCCATTTTGAACTACTTCAAAATCTTGTCAAGGTATGTACTCATTGAAAAAACTTTTCAAGCATCTTGATCTATCTCTATAAATCTTGATGCTCAATATGTAAGCAGCTTCACCGAGGTCTTTCTTTGAAAAAAACTCCTTCAAACTCTCCTTTATGCTTTGCAGAATAATTCTACATTATTTCCGATCAACAATATGTCATTCACATATACTTATCAGAAATGCTGTAGTGCTCCCACTCACTCTCTTGTAAATACAGGCTTCACCGCAAGTCTGTATAAAACTATATGCTTTGATCAACTCATCAAAGTGTATATTCCAACTCCGAGATGCTTGTACCAGTCCATAGATGGATCGCTGGAGCTTGCACATTTTGTTAACAACTTTAGGATTGACAAAACCTTCTGGTTGCATCATATACAACTCTTCTTAAATAAATCCATTAAGGAATGCAGTTTTGTCTATCCATTTGCCAGATTTCATAAAATGCGGCAACTGCTAACATGATTCAGACAGACTTAAGCATAGATACGAGTGAGAAAATCTCATCGTAGTCAACACCTTGAACTTGTCAAAAACCTTTTTGCGACAAGTCGAGCTTTGTAGATAGTAACACTACTAGCAACTTCCGTCTTCCTCTTGAAGATACATTTATTTCCTATGGTTTGCCGATCATCGGGCAAGTCCACCAAAGTCCACACTTTGTTCTCATACATGGATCCTATCTCAGATTTCATGGCCTCCAGCCATTTTGCAGAATCTGGGCTCATCATTGCTTCCTCATAGTTCGTAGGTTCTTCATGGTCTAGTAACATGATTTCCAGAATAGGATTACCGTACCACTCTGGTGCGGACCGTACTCTGGAAGACCTACGAGGTTATGTAGTAACTTGATCTGAAGTTTCATGATCATCATCATTAGCATCCTCACTAATTGGTGTAGGAATCACTAGAACTGATTTCAGTGATGAACTATTTTCCAATTCGGGAGAAGGTACAGTTACCTCATCAAGTTCTACTTTCCTCCCACTCACTTCTTTCGAGAGAAACTCCTTCTCTAGAAAGGATCCATTTTAGCAACGAATATCTTGCCTTCGGATCTTGTGATAGAAGGTGTACCCAACAATTTCCTTTGGGTATTCTATGAAGACGCACTTCTACGATTTGGGTTCGAGCTTATCAGGATGGAAACTTTTTCACATAAGCATCGCAGCCCCAAACTTTAAGAAACGACAACTTGGGTTTCTTGCTAAACCACAGTTCATATGGTGTCATCTCAACGGATTTAGATGGTGCCCTTTTAATGTGAATGCAGCTGTCTCTAATGCATAACCCCAAAACAATATTGGTAAATCAGTAAGAGACATCATAGATCGCACCATATCCAATAAAGTGCGGTTACGATGTTCGTACACACCATAACGTTGTGGTGTTCCAGGTGGCGTGAGCTGTGAAACTATTCCACATTGTTTTAATTGAAGACCAAACTCGTAACTCAAATATTCGTCTCCGCGATCAGATTGCAGAAACTTTATTTTCTTGTTACGATGATTTTTCCACTTCACTCTGAAATTCTTTGAACCTTTCAACTATTTCAGACTTATGTTTCATCAAGTAGATATACCCATATCTACTCAAATTATCTTGTGAAGGTCAAAAAATAACGATACTTGCCATGAGCCTTTATACTCATTGGTCTGCATACATCAGTATGTATTATTTCCAACAAGTCAGTAGCTCGTTCCATTGTTCCGAAGAACGGAGTTTTAGTCATCTTGCCCAAAAGGCACGGTTCGCAAACATCAAATGATTCATAACCAAGTGATTCCGAAAATCCATCTTTATGGAGTTTCTTCATGCGCTTTACACCGATATGACCCAAACGGCAGTGCCACAAATAAGTTGCACTATCATTATTAACTTTGCATCTTTTGGCATCAATATTATGAATATGTGTATCACTACGATCGAGATCCAACAAACTATTTTCATTGGGTGTATGACCATTGAAGGTTTTATTCATGTAAACAGAACAACAATTATTCTCAGATTTTAAATGAATAACCATATTGCAATAAACATGATCAAATCATATTCATGCTCAACGCAAACGCCAAATAACATTTATTTAGGTTTAACACTAATCCCAAAAGTATAGGGAGTGTGCGATGATGATCATATCAATCTTGGAACTACTTCCAACACTCATCGTCACTTCCCCTTCAACTAGTCTCTGTTTATTCTGTAACTCCTGTTTCGAGTTACTAATCTTAGCAACCGAACAAGTATCAAATACTCAGGGGCTACTATAAACACTAGTAAGGCACACATCAATAATCTGTATATCAAATATACCCTTGTTTACTTTGCCATCCTTCTTATCCACCAAATATTCAAGGCATTTCTGCTTCCAGTGACCATTTCCTTTGCAGTGTAATCACTCAGTTTCAGGCTTTGGTCCAGCTTTGGTCTTCTTCACGGGAGTGACAACTTGTTTGCCATTCTACTTGAAGTTTCCCTTTCTTTCCCTTTGCCCTTTTCTTGAAACTAGTGGTCTTGTCAATCATCAACACTTGATGCTCTTTCTTGATTTCTTCCTTCATTGATTTCAACATCACGAAGAGCTCGGGAATCGTTTACATCATCCCTTGCATACTATAGTTCATCACGAAGTTCTAGTAACTTAGTGATGGTGACTAGAGAATTATGTCAATCACTATCTTATCTGGAAGATTAACTCCCACTTGATTCAAGTGATTGAAGTACCCAGACAATCTGAACACATGCTCACTAGTTGAGCGATTCTCCTCCATCATTTAGCTATAGAACTTGTTGGAGACTTCATATCTCTCAACTCAGGTATTTTCTTGAAATATTAACTTCAATTCCTGGAACATCTGATATGGTCCATGACGATTCAAAACATCTTTGAAGTCCCGATTCTAAGTCGTTTAAGCATGGTGCACTAAACTATCAAGTAGTCATCATATTGAGCTAGCCAAACATTCATAACGTCTGCATCTGCTCCTACACTAGGTCTGTCACCTAGCGGTGCATCAAGGACATAATTCTTCTGTGCAACATTGAGGATAAACCTCAGATCATGGATCCAATCCGCATCATTGCTACTAACATCTTTCAACACAGTTTTCTCTAGGAACATATCAAAATAAACGTATGAAAGCAACAACGCGAGCTATTGATCTACAACATAATTTGCAAAATACTACCAGGACTAAGTTCATGATAAATTTAAGTTCAATTAATCATATTACTTAAGAACTCCCACTTAGACAGACATCTCTCTAGTCATCTAAGTGACCACGTGATCCAAATCAACTAAACCATGTCCGATCATCACGTGAGATGGAGTAGTTTTCAATGGTGAACATCACTATGTTGATCATATCTACTATATGATTCACGCTTGACCTTTCGGTCTCCGTGTTCTGAGGCCATATCTGTATATGCTAGGCTCGTCAAGTTTAACCTGAGTATGCCGCGTGTGCAACTGTTTTGCACCCGTTGTATTTGAACGTAGAGCCTATTACACCCGATCATCACATGGTGTCTCAGCACAAAGAACTTTCGCAACGGTGCATACTCAGGGAGAACACTTCTTGATAATTAGTGAGAGATCATCTTAAAATGCTACCGTCAAACAAAACAGAATAAGATGTATAGCAGATAAACATCATATGCAATCAAAATATGTGACATGATATGGCCATGATCATCTTGCACCTTTGATCTCCATCTCCAAAGTACTGTCATGATCTCTATCGTCACCGGCATGACACCATGATCTTCATCATCTTGATCTATATCAATGTGTCGTCACATGGTCGTCTCGCCAACTATTGCTCTTGCAACTATTGCTATCGTATAGCAATAAGGTAAAGCAATTATTTGGCACTTGCATCTTTATGCAACAAAGAGACAACCATAGGGCTTATGCCAGTTGCCAATAACTTCAACAAAACATGATCATCTCATACAACAACTTATATCTCATCACGTCTTCACCATATCACATCACAACATGCCCTGCAAAAACAAGTTAGACGTCCTCTACTTTGTTGTTGCAAGTTTTACGTGGCTGCTACGGGCTGAGCAAGAACCGTTCTTACCTACGCATCAAAACCACAACGATAGTTCGTCAAGTTAGTGTTGTTTTAACCTTCTCAAGGACCGGGCGTAGCCACACTCGGTTCAACTAAAGTTAGAGAAACTGACACCCGCTAGTCACCTGTGTGCAAAGCACGGCGGTAAAACCAGTCTCGCGTAAGCGTACGCGTAATGTCGGTCCGGGCCGCTTCATCCAACAATACCGCCGAACCAAAGTATGACATGCTGGTAAGCAGTATGACTTGTATCACCCACAACTCACTTGTGTTCTACTCGTGCATATAACATCAATGCATAAAACCTAGGCTCGGATGCCACTGTTGGGGAACGTAGTAATTTCAAAAATTTCCTACGCACACGCAAGATCATGGTGATGCATAGCAACGAGAGGGGAGAGTGTGTCCACGTACCCTCGTAGACCGAAAGCGGAAGCGTTATGACAACGCGGTTGATGTAGTCGTACGTCTTCACGATTCGACCGATCCAAGTACCGAACGTACGGCACCTCCGAGTTCAGCACACGTTCAGCTCGATGACGATCCCCGGACTCCGATCCAGCAGGGTGTCGGGGATGAGTTCCATCAGCACGACGGCGTGGTGACGATGATGATGTTCTACCGACGCAGGGCTTCGCCTAAACTCCGCGACGATATGACCGAGGTGGAATATGGTGGAGGGGGGCACCGCACACGGCTAAGGAACGATCACGATGATCAACTTGTGTGTCATGGGGTGCCCCCTGCCCCCGTATATAAAGGAGCAAGGGGGGAGGAGGCCGGCCCTAGGAGGGGGGGCGCCAAGTGTGGAGTCCTACTAGGACTCCCTAGTCCTAGTAGGATTCCACCTCCCTTGTTGGAGTAGGAGAAGGGGAAAGAGGGGG
>NC_057795.1:309777980-309789382 GCF_018294505.1 Triticum aestivum | reverse complement strand
GCGCAGGCCTCCTTCCTTTTGGCCTCTCTCCTCTATTCCCGTATGGCCCAATAAGGCCCATATACTCCTCGGCGAATTCCCGTAACTCTCCGGTACTCCGAAAATACCCGAATCACTCGGAACCTTTCTGAACTCCGAATATAGTCGTCCAATATATCGATCTTTACGTCTCGACCATTTCGATACTCCTCGTCGTGTCCCCGATCTCATCCGGGACTCCGAACTCCTTCGGTACATCAAAACTCATAAACTCATAATATAACTGTCATCGAAACCTTAAGCGTGCGGATCCTACGGGTTCAAGAACTATGTAGACATGACCTAGAACTATTCTTGGTCAATAAACAATAGCGGAACCTGGATGCTCATATTGGCTCCTACATATTCTATGATGATCTTTATCGGTCAAACCACATAACAACATACGTTGTTCCCTTTGTCATCGATATGTTACTTGCCCGAGATTCGATCGTCGGTATCTCAATACCTAGTTCAATCTCGTTACCGGCAAGTCTCTTTACTCATTATGTAATGCATCATTCCGTAACTAACTCATTAGCTACATTGCTTGCAAGGCTTATAGTGATGTGCATTACCGAGAGGGCCCAGAGATACCTCTCCGACAATCGGAGTGACAAAACCTAATCTCGAAATACGCCAACCCAACATGTACCTTTGGAGATACCTGTAGTACTCCTTTATAATCACCCAGTTACGTTGTGATGCTTGGTAGCACCCAAAGTGTTCCTCCGGTAAACGGGAGTTGCATAATCTCATAGTTACATGAACATGTATAAGTCATGAAGAAAGCAATAGCAACATACTAAACAATCAAGTGCTAGGCTAACGGAATGGGTCATGTCAATCACATCATTCTTCTAATGATGTGATCCCATTAATCAAATGACAACTCATGTCTATGGTTAGGAAACTTAATCATCATTGATTAACGAGCTAGTCAAGTAGAGGCATACTAGTGAGACTATGTTTGTCTATGTATTCACACATGTATTATGTTTCCGGTTAATACAATTCTAGCATGAATAATAAACATTTATCATGAAATAAGGAAATAAATAATAACTTTATTATTGCCTCTAGGGCATATTTCCTTCGCACTTGTGGGGGGAAACCCTTCTGTCCTCTATTGTTCGGCGGCCGAGTCTCTTCCTCGTCATCGCTATGCAGCCCCTTATCATTGTTTTCGGCAATTAACTTGCCTGCCTGCTTGAACACCCAACAATCCCTGTTGGTGTGATTAGTTGGCTTTTCGGGGGTGCCGTGTATCTGGCACAAGCGATCGAGCATCCGGTCCAAATTGGACGGGCCTGGAGTAGTTCTTTTGAATGGCTTTTTCCGCTGACCGGGTTTAGAGCCTCTGAATCCGGCGTTGACTGCCGTATCTTCAGTATTATCATTGTTAATGCGGCGCTTGTGCTTATTGCGTCGTGACCTGCCATTGCTGTCCTTGGTATCCAAACTACCAGAGTTTTTGGTTAGGTTGTTACTGCGAGCTAGCCAGCTGTCCTCTCCCGCACAGAAGCGGGTCATGAGTGATGTGAGAGCTGCCATAGATTTCGGCTTTTCCTGTCCTAGGTGCCGCATTCCTTGAAGGCTGCAAGGGCCTCTACATCCGGACAGTCGACGATTTGATTTTTCTTGGTTAAGAACCATGTCCAGAATTGTCTGGCCGATTTGTCTGGCTGCTGAGTTATGTGGCTTAGGTAATTGGCGTCTGGTGGTCGCACATATGTGCCTTGGAAGTTATCAAGGAATGCGGCTTCCAGGTCCTCCCAACACCCAATTGATTCTGCTGGCAAGCTGTTGAGCCAATGCCGAGCTGGTCCTTTAAGCTTGAGTGGGAGGTATTTGATGGCGTGTAGATCATCACCGCGGGCCATCTGGATATGAAGGAGATAGTCTTCGATCCAAACCGCTGGATTTGTTGTGCCGTCGTAGGATTCAATGTTTACGGGTTTGAAACCTTTCGGGATTTGATGATCCATTACTTCGTCTGTGAAGCATAGTGGGTGTGCGGCACCTCTGTATTGGGCTATATCACGACGCAGCTCAAACGAGCTTTGTCTACTATGTTCGGCCCGGCCGGAATTGCTGTATCTGGCGTGACGGTTGTCATCACGTATTGTAGGGCGCCCACACGATCCATAGGTCGATCTTGTTTGTCTTGCCTTATCCTCCAATATGTCTCGTAGTTCCGGCGCATTCCCCCATGGCTTTGTACTTTTCGTGCGATGCCGGGGTGCGGCTTTAGTGGAGGGCCTGGAGACCTCTCTGTCGCGGCCACGAGGTGGCCGGTCGGCCGTATTGTGCGCTGGTGATGCAGGTTTATGTGCTTCCTCCTCTAATCGGGGTAGCAGCTTGCGTTTTGGGTAGCTTTTGGGGGGGCGTTCGAGTTCATGCTCTTTGGCCGCAAGGACTTCAGTCCATCTGTCGGCTAGAAAGTCTTGGTCAGCTCTATTAGTCCATCAGTCCATCTGCTTTTTCTTGAGGCTGCTTGCCGTGGCCATAAGCCCGCGTTTGAAACGCTCTTGTTCGACGGGATCCTCAGGCACGACAAATTCATCGTCGTCGAGGCTTGCCTCGTCTCCGGAGGGAGGCTTATAATTATCGTCCTCTACCTCTTTGTCTGCCGCTCTTTCATGAGGGCTGGCTTCCCCATCCTCCTGTGTTGAATCTTGCTGGAGGGGGTTGTCTTCGGCACTGTTCGGGGTGTTATTGTCTCCGGTGCCGGAATCTCCATTTTTGCTGTGGCGGGATTTAGAGCGGCGCCGCTGACGCCGTCGCTTAGGATGTTTTTGGAGGGGTCGTCCTCCACTGTTCCATCGCCATTCCCATCCTTTGGGATGTCCACCATGTATATGTCGTATGACGAGGTGGCCTTCCAGTGCCCTATAGGCACTGGTTCTTGGTCGTCCCCGGCATCGTCGTCCATGCTGTCGATGTCTTCGGAGTCGAAGTCTAGCATGTCGGTTAAGTCATCGACAGTGGCTACGAAGTGGGTGGTGGGTGGGCTTCGAATTTCTTCGTCGTCCACATCCCAACCGTCCCGACCATAATCCGGCCAGGGCTCTCTTGATAAAGAGAGACGTTTTAGCGAATTCAGGATATCGCCAAAAGGCGAGTTCTGAAAGATGTTCGCAGTGGTGAACTCCATGATCGGCGCCCAATCGGATTCGATTGGCGGGGGCGCGGAAGGTTCGGGTCCGGAGAGGAGTCCGGCACCTTGGAGTCACGAGCTTCACAAGGGACAAGGTCGGTATTCGGCTCTATCGCCATAGAGGTAGCAGCCTCCGAGGCGGTTTCCAGCCACCCATCCTCGAGCGGCGCAGTCGGCTCCGAGCTAAGGGTCGGAGCAGACTCTTGTGCGGCCTCCAGGGCACTATCCGGCAGCAGAGTTAAATCATGCCCTTCGTGACAGTGCGGCGCACTTGGCTGTGGCTCAAATCCGTCGAAGATCAAGTCTCCGCGGATGTCAGTCGTATAGTTCAAACTTCCAAATCCGACCTAATGGCCAGGGGCGTAGCTTTCAATCTGCTCCAGATGGCCAAGTGAATTGGCCCGCAGTGCAAAGCCGCCGAATACGAAGATCTGTCCGGGGAGAAAAGTCTCACCCTGGACTGTGTTGTTGTTGATGATCGAAGGAGCCATCGGGCCTAGAGGTGACGACACAAAGGAACTCTCAATGAAAGCACCAATGTCGGTGTCAAAACCGGCGGATCTCGGGTAGGGGGTCCCGAACTGTGCGTCTAGGCGGATGGTAACCGGAGACAAGGGACACGATGTTTTTACCCAGGTCCGGGCCCTCTCGGTGGAGGTAAAACCCTACTCCTGCTTGATTAATATTGATGATAATGGTAGTACAAGAGTAGATCTACCACGAGATCAAGGAGGCTAAACCCTAGAAGCTAGCCTATGGTATGATTGTTGTGCGTCCTATGGACTAAAACCCTCCGGTTTATATAGACACCGAAGAGGGCTAGGGTTACACAGAGTCGGTTACAATGGTAGGAGATCTACAAATCCGTATCGCCAAGCTTGCCTTCCACGCCAAGGAAAGTCCCATCCGGACACGGGACGGAGTCTTCAATCTTGTATCTTCATAGTCTTAGAGTCCGGCCAACGGTGATAGTTCGGCTATTCGGACACCCCCTAGTCCAGGACTCCCTCAATCAAGGTTGACTCCCACTTCATCAAAGCATAACCTATCATTCACTTCTCATTTTTGACAAAGCCATAGTGTTCAGATTTTATCTAGCATAACACTAGTAGAGTATGACCCGTAGAAGTTTTCCGGTTTCACACAGATTGTGGAAGGCATAGGTTCAACCCATCGGGGCATCTTAGGAACACGTACCACAAACTTTAGGAATAAATAACTCAAGCTCGAAAGCAGAGCATGGTTGACAAAAGCAGGGGATTCAATCTACCAAAGGCATTATGTATCTGAGGAAAACATCATAAGGTTACTGAATATGAAGGACCCTATTGGATAAAACCCAACAAAGGACCTGGAGGTCCACAATGGATCTGACGTAAGTATCGGTACTCAACCAGAAGAAGAAAGAATGCAAGTAGGTCAGGTTATAGAAACAACTGACTAATTCAAAGCTCAAATGCAAAGGAATTATGGTTTCCAAATTATGGGATCAAAAGTACAGGCTCTGATCAAATACAAGTAAGTTGAATAGATAAAGATCAACAATCAATCAAGGCTTGATTCGCTGAACACCAGCTCATGTCCGGAGTGACATCTAAACCAAGGGGAGAATTTTAAATAGGACCGATGATCGCGAGCATTTGCAAATGAATCGAATCAAATGCTCGGAATTATGATGACAAAGGATGCTAATGAGTATTGCTAGTCAACTGGAAGTAACCATAATGCAAGCACATAAATATTAGCAGCGCAATAGTTGGAGAGGATTATCGAAAGGTCGGATGGTATTCCAAAGTATCTTGTGAATCACATGAACAACTCTAGATGAACGGATAGTCGGCAAGCGCGAGTAATCATCCGTAGGGGTATTCATGTGGCAAGGAACTGCAGGGCGGTAAGCATAAAGAATTCTCGGAACATCGAAGGATTTTTCAGGACATCTTGTAATAACAAGAGAAACAAGGGATGAAGGTATGAACGACAACATAGGTATTTACGCATAAGGATTTAACGGTGGTAGGGATTGCAACGATGAAGGGTACAAGGGTCTCGGAAAAGTATCGGAGAGTATCTTCAGAATCTTCTGGTGCACCAAGCCATCATGTGGAGTGAAGGGCTCTCCGGGAGGAAGTATTTACGAGATCCTAGAGTTAGAGTTAACAAAATCATTTAACCCGAATAGAAGAGAGATCAGAGTCCCAGAGTATAGACGAGGAATAAAAGATCCTAATACCACCCAATTGGCGACGTGGGCCCGTAAGCCACACAACCATGTTAGTAAATCAGTTTTTCAAAGACTAGACTCAACTTCGGCCAAGGAGTTGGAAAGGGGGATCCTACAGGAAGTCGGCTCTGATAACAACTTGTGACGCCCCCGATTCAATCGTACACTAATCATACACGCAAATGTGTACGATCAAGATCAGGGACTCACGGGAAGATATCACAACACAACTCTACACACAAATAAAATAATACAAACTTTATATTACAAGCCAGGGGCCTCGAGGACTCGAATACAAGCTCGATAAACAAGAGTCAGCGGAAGCAACAATATCTGAGTACAGACATAAGTTAAACAAGGGTGCCTTAAGAAGGCTAGCACAAAAGCAACACGGTCGAAGAGGCAAGGCCTCCTGCCTGGGACCTCCTAACTACTCCTGGTCGTCGGCGGTCTCCACGTAGTAGCATCCATCGGCGGTGGCATCTGGCTCCAAGGATCCACCATCTGGTTGCATCAACCAGAAAGAAGAAAGAAGGGGGAAAAGGGGTAGCAAAGCAACCGTGAGTACTCATCCAAAGTACTCGCAAGCATCAGATCTATACTAAGTATGCATTTGTATCAAATGGAAGGGTTGTATCTGTGGACTGAACTGCAGAATGCCAAAATAGAGGGGGAAAGCCTAGCCTATCGAAGACTAGCATCTTCACGCAGCTCCGAGCATCTTGCAACATGTAGAAGAGTAAAGAATTGCAGTTTATAATTACAAACATGTTGTAACATTAATGCCCGGAGATCCTTCCTTGACTCCCTACGAGAAAGCAATCCCAGAGCCACATATCTCAAATATCCATTTGTAGTTGTATAAGATCAGGATATAAGTCTGAACGTCCATTACCGTGGACACGGTATTCGAATATATAACTTCCCTGCAGGGGTGCACCACGTTACCCAACACGCTCGATCACTCTGGCCGGACACACCTTTCTGGGGTCAATGCCTGCCCTCGAAAGATCAACACGTTGCAGCCCGACCTAGGCTCAGCAGAGAGGTCCCCGCCGGTCTACATCCTAAGCACTCCGGGATCTTGGGCCCATCGCCCGCAGCACTCCGGGTCGTTGCATGCAGGGTGAATACCAGCACCGCCTCGGATGGCCAGCACGATCCGACCGTGCCGCACTGCTGAACTGGACGTCTAACAAAGCCTCGGCTGATACTGCGACGTCGAGGCCCATATCTTTTCTCGCGTGGTGGTTAGTGCGTAAAGGCCAGAGGCCAACTCAGAACAAATACCCAAACCATAGTGTATTATTAGCTTGCAGAGACGAGCAGAGACTCACGATCGAAAGTGACCCCGTCGCCCCATCTCGTGGACTTACGACAAGGGCTCAGAATGCCCGGCCGTGCCACGTCATTATCTTGCGGGTGCTCTCCGGGCCCGCCCGACTTTCACCAAGGTCTCAAGTAAAGTCAACTGTAACCGTGTGTCCAGACATCAAGGGGAAAACCCGATGAATCACCCCCGATGGATTCCACTCAATGTAATCATCAAGGTGAACGTAAGAGGGACCACCCCCGAGGTTCACACTTGAGGTGTTGAACGACAGAGCCGTATCGGGAATGGTGAAAGAGGAAATCACCCTCGATGACCACGACCGAATAGCTACACTACAGAATTATCATCAGGAGTGTGTTATGAGGGATCACCCTCGGCACTCGATAGTAGCTCTGCAGAGTCAAGCAACTAAAGGGGCGTGATGTGATGTGAGGTGTCGGGCTCTGGTCGTCGATCACGTCGATCGAGGCGTCGATGATGAAGCAGGGGCAATGTAACACCCACGATGCGGCTATATCTCCCACGTGTCGAAGCACGACTTAGAGGCATAACCGCATGGTGGTTTTGTCGCATGAAGGGTCATCTTCACACAATCCCATGTAATGAATAAGAATGGGATAAGAGAGTTGGCTTACAATCGCCACTTCACACAATACATAATTAAGATCATACATCATTCAAAATACACTCATAGACCGACTACGGTCAAATCCAAATGAAAAAGAAGATAACCCCAAATGCTAGATCCCCGATCGTCCCAACTGGGCCCACTACTGATCATCTGGAAATGAAACATAGTAACGACCAAGGTCCTCGTCAAACTCCCACTTGAGCTCGATTGCGCCACTTGCGCTAGTATCCTCGGTACCTGCATCTGTTTTGGTAGAATCTGTGAGCCACGGGGACTCAGCAATCTCACACCCGCGAGATCAAGACTATTTAAGCTTGTAGGTACGAAAGGGGTAATATGGTGGAGCTGCAGCAAGCACTAAGCATGTATGGTGGCTAACATATGCAAGTGAGAGCGAGAAGAGAAGCAACGCATCGGTCGAGAAGCGAGAAGTGATCAAGAAGTGATCCTGAAACTACTTACATACATACATAACCCAAACCGTGTTCACTTCCCGGACTCCGCCGAGAAGGAACCATCACGGCTACACACGCGGTTGATGCATTTTAATTAAGTCAAGTGTCAAGTTCTCTACAACCGGACATTAACAAATTCCCATCTGCCTCATAACCGCAGGCACAACTTTCGAAAGATAATACCCTGCAGGGGTGTCCCAACTTAGCCCATCATAAGCTCTCACGGTCAACGAAGGATATACCTTCTCCCGGGAAGACCCGATCAATCTCGGAATCCCGGTTCGCAAGACATTTCGACAATGGTAAAACAAGACCAGCAAGACCACCCGACTGTGCCGACAAATCACGATAGGAGCTGCACATATCTCGTTCTCAGGGCACAACGGATGAGCAATCCGTACAACTAAAACCAGACCTCAAGTTTCCTTGAGGGGGCGCTGCAAAGGGCTCTAGTTTGGACCAACACTCGGAGGAGCTCTGGCCCGAGGGGGGTAAATAAAGATGACCCTCGGGCTCGCGAAAACCCAAGGGAAAAAGGCTTAGGTGGCAAATGGTAAAACCAAGTTTGGGCCTTGCTGGAGGAGTTTTATTCAAAGCGAACTATCAAGGGGGTCCCATAAATCACCCGCGCAAGGAACGCAAAATCAAGGAACATAACACCGGTATGACGGAAATGTGACGCCCCCGATTCAATCGTACACTAATCATGCATGCAAATGTGTACGATCAAGATCAGGGACTCACGGGAAGATATCACAACACAACTCTAGAAATAAAATAAGTCATACAAGCATCATAATACAAGCCAAGGGCCTCGAGGGCTCGAATACAAGTGCTCGATCATAGACGAGTCAGCGGAAGCAACAATATCTGAGTACAGACATAAGTTAAACAAGTCTGCCTTAAGAAGGCTAGCACAAACTGGGATACAGATCGAAAGAGGCGCAGGCCTCCTTCCTGGGATCCTCCTAACTACTCCTGGTCGTCGTCAGCGGACATCACGTAGTAGTAGGCACCTCCAGTGTAGTAGGAATCATCGTCGACGGTGGCGTCTGGCTCCAGGGCTCCAGCATCTGGTTGCGACAACCAGGTAGAAGGGAAAGGGGGAAAAGAGGGAGAAAAGCAACCGTGAGTACTCATCCAAAGTACTCGCAAGCAAGGAGCTACACTACATATGCATGGGTATATGTGTAAGGAGGCCATATCAGTGGACTGAACTGCAGAATGCCAGAATAAGAGGGGGATAGCTAATCCTGTCGAAGACTACGCTTCTGGCAGCCTCCGTCTTGCAGCATGTAGAAGAGAGTAGATTGAAGTCCCCCAAGTAGCATCTCCAAGTAGCATCTCCAAGTAGCATCTCCAGTAGCATAATCCTACCCGGCGATCCTCTCCTCGTATCCCTGAGAGAGAGCGACCACCGGTTGTATCTGGCACTTGGAAGGGTGTGTTTTATTAAGTATCTGGTTCTAGTTGTCATAAGGTCAAGGTACAACTCCAAGTCGTCCTGTTACCGAAGATCACGGCTATTCGAATAGATTAACTTCCCTGCAGGGGTGCACCAACTTACCCAACACGCTTGATCCCATTTGGCCGGACACACTTTCCTGGGTCATGCCCGGCCTCGGAAGATCAACACGTCGCAGCCCCACCTAGGCAAAACAGAGAGGCCAGCACGCCGGTCTAAACCTAAGCGCACAGGGGTCTGGGCCCATCGCCCATAGCACACCTGCACGTTGCGAGGGCGGCCGGAAGCAGAACTAGCCCCCTTAATACAAGAGCAGGCTTATGTTCCAATCCGGCGCGCGCCGCTCCGTCGCTGACGTCTGAAGTGCTTCGGCTGATACCACGACGCCGGGATACCCATAACTACTCCCACGTAGATGGTGAGTGCGTATAGGCTCGTAGCCAACTCAGATCAAATACCAAGATCACGTTAAGCGTGTTAAATATCCGCGAACGCCGAACAGGGTCGGGCCCACCTGTCTCCTAGGTGGTCTCAACCTGCCCTGTCGCTCCGCCACAAATTAACAGTCGGGGGCCGTCGGGAACCCAGGCCCACCTCTACCGGGATGGAGCCACCTGTCCCTTCAGCCCCCATCTCCGAATAGTATCACAGGTAATGTAACTGTGTAAAGTATATAGAATATGCCCGTGATCACCTCCCGAAGTGATCACGGCCCAGTAGTATAGCATGGCAGACGGACAAGAGTGTAGGGCCACTGATGGAACACTAGCATCCTATACTAAGCAGTAGGATAGCAGGTAATGGTAACAACAGTAGTAGCAAGGACAGGCTATGCATCAGGATAGGAATAACGGATAGCAGTAACATGCTACACTACTCTAATGCAAGCAGTATAGAGAAGAATAGGCGATATCTGGTGATCAAAGGGGGGGGGCTTGCCTGGTTGCTCTGGCAAGAGAGAGAGGTCGTCAACTCCGTAGTCGAACTGGGGAGCAGCAGCGTCGGTCTCGTAGTCTACCGGAGAGAAGAGGGGGAAGAAACAATGAATACAATGGAAACAAATGCATATCGATGCATGACATGACAAGTAACGATGCTAGGTGTGCCCAATCGCGGTAGTAGGTGATACCGACGAAGGGGGGAAACATCCGGGAAAGTATTCCCGGTGTTTCGCGTTTTCGGGCAGAGGAGCCGGAGGGGGAAAGTTGCGAGTTCGATAGGTTAGGGGTGTGTGGCGAACGAACGGACTGCGTATTCGAAATCGTCTCGTCGTTCTGAGCAACTTTCATGTTGAAAATATTTTAATCCGAGTTACGGATTAAAAGATATGATTTTCTAAAGATTTAATTATTTTCTGATTTTATTTAATTATTTATTTAAATCCAACACTATCCAGAATAGTAAATGATGACGTCAGCATGACATCAGAGTGATGTCAGCAGTCAACATTGACCATTGACCTGGTCAACCTGACGTGTGGGTCCCCCTGTCATTGACTAAGATTAACTAAAACAGATTAATTAGTTTAATTAGTGATTAGGTTAATCTAATCAGGATTAATTAACTTAATTAATTACTTAATTAATTAATTAATATTTTAATTATTTTAATTATTATTTATTTATTTATTTAATATTTTTTTAATTCCTTTTTTTATTAAAACATTTTGGGCTAGGCCCACCTGTCATTGGCACAGGGAGCCATAGCGGGTGTGGGGGGGTTCACGGGCGTCGGGCGCGACCGGCAAGGGCAACCCAACTGGGGCGCCGGCGACCACGGCAGAGCGCCGGAGAAGAGGGGGCTGGTGGCCTGGGGCGGCCTGGGTGGCGCGGGTCGGCAGTGAGGGGAGCCGCAGCGAGGGGGCGCGGCACACAGGGGGACGGGGAAGGGCAGCCGCAGCTGCGGTCGGCGCGGGCGCGCGACCATGGGCGTGCGAGCGAGCGGGAGGAGGGGGCAGGCGGTGCGGTGGCCGTGGTGCCGTTCGGCAATCCCGTTGACGCGACGGAACGGACGACGGAGATGGGGAGAGAAGGGGAGGCCGGGGGTGCGTCCACGGGCGCGGTCATGAGCAGGGAGCCGGCCACGGTGCGGGTGCCGCGCGTGCGGGCGCGACGCC
>NC_057795.1:309774643-309777302 GCF_018294505.1 Triticum aestivum | reverse complement strand
CGGGGGTGGGGGGGGGAGTGGTGCGATTGGGGGGTCTAGGGTTGGACCGAGGGGGAGTGGGGGTTATGGGGAGGCTGGTTGGGCCAAAGGAGATTTGGGTCGGCCTGGCAGGTCGTGGCCCAGTTGGGCCGGTGGCCTGCTGGGCCGGAGCCCCGGGGGGTTTCTCTCCTATATTTTTTTTGTCTTTTGTTTTTTTTGTTTTATCTCTTTTCTTTTATTTATTTTCTTCTACAGATTTATATTATTTTAGTTTTATAAAACATAAAAGTTGCACCTAAATTATTATTACTAGTTATACCTCGGTCACAAAAAGGTCTAACCCCCAAATAAAATAGTTTAGTATTTTATAAAATACAAAAGGCATTTATTTAGTTGTTTTAGCTACTGCTTAAATCATTTTAGAGCATTCAAACATTTTATAAAAGGGTGGTTTCTTCACCATAATTACCTATGCTTTATTTGTCACCGTTTGTACTTTTTAGTTCTGACATTTGAAAATTTTTCTGGTTTGACTTTATTTTAAATTTGAATTTCGAATCGGTTTTGAACTACGCGTGATTAACAACAGTAACTGTGGTGACGTGGCATCATTTGGTGAGGGTTACTATAGCTTAATTATCCGGGCGTCACAGGAAACTAGGGCGGCAAGAGTGGAACAAAACACCAGGCATAAGGCCGAGCCTTCCACCCATTACCAAGTATATAGGTGCATTAATTAAACAAGAGATATTGTGATATCCCAAAGTATCCATGTTCCAACAAGGAACAAACTTCATCTTCACCTGCAACTAGCAACACTATAAGAGGGGCTGAGCAAAAGCGGTGACATAGCCAAACAACGATTTGCTAGGACAGGATGGTTAGAGGTTTAACATGGCAAAATGGGAGGCATGATTAACAAGTTGTAGGTAGAGCTAACATAATGATAGAGCGAGCAACTAGCAAAGCAAAGATAGAAGTGATATCGAAGGTATGGTCATCTTGCCTGCAAAGTTCTCAGGGTTGTCGAAGGCTTGATCCTCGCAAGCATTCTCAATAGGTGCCTCGTGCACGTACTCGTCTCCCGGCTCTACCTGAAGCAAGAACACAAGCAATGGAACCACAATCAAACATGGAGCAATGCACAAGCAACATGATGCAATACATGGCATGATGTGCGAGATGTGATATGCAATGCTTATGCGTGCTCCGGAAGGAAAATGATGAACAAGGCATAAACTTGGCAAAAACAAGTATGCCCTGGAAAGATGAGATGATTTCGGTTGAAATCGATATAAAGATCACCGGCATCGGATGCACGGTTTGCAAATGGCAAGCAAAACAAGAATGACACAAATTTATGATTAACAGGACGATGCTACTTATCATGCAACAAGAAACTATGCTACTGCACCCCAACATAAAAATATAGCATATGGCAGTGATCTACAGGAGATGCTTGACAAAAGAGGAACACTGAGATATGGCTAAATCACACCATAGCAGGTTCAAACAAGCATGGCAAAAGTGCAAAAGATATCAGGTTGGACATGGCATAAACAACATCAGGTAGCAACGTTCAGAGCAAGCAATTAATATGCTATAGGAACTTATAATAGCAAAACAAGGCATGAACTGATTCTACTCAAAGCATAGAACAAAAGTCCCTTACTGATCATGAGCCAAAAAGGATCAGAAGATATGATTGCACCCATGTAAACATAGCAAGTTTCGTTAACAGATTCAGGAAACAGAGCATGGCATTAACAGCATTATGAAGGCATCATTGCGAGCTCGATTCACTCACCACAAGTCATTGCATGACAAGATAAGCATAGCACCAGCAAGAATACATGTTTATGAAACTAAACATGGCAAGAACAAGATCATAGCATGCAAGGATCAACTACAACAACCTTGGCAAAATGGAATATCATGTAAACAATCTGCCAGGAAACATTTTATAGCAAAAGTAGAGCAAGAAAAAGACATTCTAGGCTACTCCATAATTGCAAACAGGGGTATGAACGGATAGAGTATAACCATATGTACAAAACATCCTTACTGAAATATATCAAAATATGCATGGATCTCTCTGTAGCATCATGTTTACATGGCATAAAAATAGCAGCAGAACAGGGACTAAAATCAGCAACATCACGAGGCCTAGTTTGCATGCTTGTGCTAGTCACCACATTGATCACAAAAATACATGGTAAGCACCTCTGTAAACATGGCATGGCATAGAACAAAACACCTGTAGGGCTCAAGTTCACAAGATGCACACATCAATCATGGCAAAAATGACAAAAGTGCATGTTCTGATAAGAATCTAAAACTAACATCACATAGTCCTCTTCCAACAGAATTTCGGGCATCAAGATGAGCACAAATGAAAATGATTCAATGAGATAAAATGATGTACTCATCGAGGAGAACAAATCGGTATGTTAGACGCCCAAAACGGAGCAACGGGTGCAAAGTTATGATGCGATGAATATGGCTGAAAATAATGCAGACTTGGCGAAAAAACAAGGTCAACCTCTAGGGTGGATCTGGATCGGGCGCGCAGATCGAGGACGGCCGGCGGCGGCTCGCCGGAGCTGGTGCGGGAGGAGGCCGAAGACGAGGTCGGGGCCGGCCGGGGCGCCCGGATCCAGTTGGGGGCGGCTCGCCGGCG
>NC_057795.1:309768796-309774294 GCF_018294505.1 Triticum aestivum | reverse complement strand
GGCGTGCCACGTGGCAGCCTCCGATTGGCGCGGGCGCGGCGGCGGACGCGTCCGGCTCCGCCCGGACGTGTCCGGCGGCGGAGAGGGAGTGGGCTAGGGTTTGATCAGCGAAATTTTCGGGGGGAGCACCTATTTATAGGTAGAGGGACCTAGGAGGCTCCAAATGGAGTGCGGTTTTCGCCCACACGATCGTGATCCAACGATGGAGAGCATGGAAGTGACTTAGATGGGTTTTTGGGCTGTTTTGAAGGGGTGTTGGGCTGCAACACACAAGAGGCCTTCGCGGTTACCTGGTTAACCGTTGGAGTATCAAACGACCTCCAAATGGCACGAAACTTGACAGGTGGTCTACCGGTGGTGTACCAAGGCCACTTGGCAAGCCTCGGTCCATTCCGAGAATGTTTAACGCCCGCTCACGAAAAAGAGACAAGAGGGTTGCACCGGTGCATGTGGGAGCGTCGGAATGCAAAATGGACAACAGGGAAAATGCTCGGATGCATGAGACGAACACGTATGCAAATGAGATTTACATGATGACATGATATGAGATGCATGACACGAATAAAATGCAAAACAAAAATCAAAAACCCAACAACAGAGGGAATATCATAGCACATAGCCGAAAATGGCAAGAGTTGGAGTCACAAATATGGAAAGTTACATCCGGGGTGTTACAACACTCCGCCACTACAAGAGGATCTCGTCCCGAGATCTAGGACTGAAAGAACTCCGGATATTCGGAACGGAGGTGGTCCTCGCGCTCCTAGGTGGCTTCTCGGTCGGAATGGTGTGACCACTTCACTTTCAGGAATTTGATTGACTTGTTGCGAGTCTTGCGCTCAGTTTCTTCAAGAATAGCAACGGGGTGCTCATGATAAGAGAGATATTCTTGGAGGTCAATTTCTTCGAAGTTGATAGTGCACTCAGGAGTCTTAAAGCACTTGCGAAGCTGTGACACGTGAAACACATCGTGCACGTTTGCAAAATTGGACGGAAGCTCAAGTTGATAGGCGAGATCGCCTCTTTTGCCAATGATCTTGAAGGGACCCACGTATCTAGGGGCAAGCTTCCCTTTGATACCGAAGCGACGAGTGCCTTTCATTGGAGAGACGCAGAGGTAGACATGGTCTCCGTTTTCAAAAGCCACATGACGGTGCTTGTCATCATAATAGCTCTTCTGGCGCGATTGCGCGGCCTTGAGATTCTCACGGATGACTTTGCACATTTCTTCGGCTTCTGTGATCAAGTCGTTGCCAAGAAGTTGGCGTTCACCTGTCTCGGACCAATTGAGAGGAGTACGGCACTTTCTGCCATAGAGAATTTCGAATGGGGCCTTGCCCGAACTCGCTTGGGAGCTGTTGTTGTAGGAGAACTCGGGATATGGAAGACAATCTTCCCACTTCATACCGAAAGAGATGACACAAGCCCTGAGCATGTCTTCGAGGATTTGATTGACTCGCTCGACTTGGCCACTTGTTTGAGGATGGAAAGCTGTGCTGAAATGAATGTTTGTGCCCATGGCCTTCTGAAAGGAGTCCCAGAACTTAGAGGTGAAAATGCTTCCACGGTCTAAAGAGATCAATTGTGGAATGCCGTGCAAGGAGACAATCCTGGAGGTGTATAACTCTGCCAGCTGAGCTACTGTGATAGACTCTTTGATAGGAAGGAAATGAGCCACTTTAGTAAGCTTGTCAATGACAACAAAGATAGCATCATTTCCACGCTTGGACTTAGGAAATCCAGTCACGAAGTCCATCTCGATATGATCAAACTTCCATTCCGGAATAGCAAGAGGTTGGAGGAGACCAGCTGGTCGTTGGTGTTCTGCTTTCACCCTTCTGCAGACATCACATTTATTCACGAATTGAGCAATTTCTCGCTTCATTCGAGTCCACCAATACGACTGCTTGAGGTCATGGTACATCTTCATACTTCCAGGATGAATGGATAGAAGGGAATTGTGTGCCTCATTCATAATGACTTTTCTCAGATCTCCTTTAGGAACCACAATACAATCCTCGAAGAAAAGAGTATCTTTGTCATCCAAGCGATAGCACTTGTACTTGGAAATGCCCTTGTCGATACCACGTTTCACCTTTTTCACCATGGTATCCAGGAGTTGTGCCTCACGAATTTGATCTTCCAAAGTAGGAGAGACTATGAGGTTGGCAAGAAAGCCTTGAGGAACAACTTGAAGATTCAGTTTGCGGAAAGCTTCACAAAGATCCGGTTGGAAGGGCTTGAGAATTAAACTGTTGCAATAAGCCTTTCTGCTCAGAGCATCTGCAATCACATTCGCCTTGCCAGGGGTGTATTCAATACTTGGATTGTACTCTTGAATCATTTCGACCCATCGAGTTTGCCTGAGGTTGAGGTTGGGTTGAGTGAAGATATACTTGAGACTCTTGTGATCGGTGAAAATGTCCACTTTCCTTCCCAACAAGAGATGTCTCCATGTTATCAATGCATGGACAATTGCCGCCAACTCGAGATCGTGAGTGGGGTAGTTCTTTTCGTTGGGCTTCAAATGACGAGAGGTATAGGCCACAACTTTCTTCTCTTGCATTAACACAGCACCGAGACCTTGAAGAGAAGCATCACAGAAGACTTCGAATGGCTTGGATTCATCAGGAGGAGTTAAGACAGGAGCTGTGACTAGATTCTCTTTGAGGGTGTTGAAAGCAACGTCGCACTCGGGTGTCCAAACATACTTGACATGCTTCTAGAGGAGGTTGGAAAGAGGCTTTGCAATCTTAGAGAAATTCTCAATGAATCTTCGGCAATAGCTTGCAAGACCAAGAAAACTGCGGAGCTGCTTGACATTCTGAGGAGGTTCCCAATTCACAATTGCAGAAACCTTCTCGGGATTAACAGCGATGCCCTTGGCGGAGATGATGTGACCAAGATAAAGAACTTCATCAAGCCAGAACTCACATTTGGAAAACTTCGCATAGAATTGATGCTCTCTGAGCTTGTCGAGCACCAGTCGCAAATGTTTGGCATGATCCTGCTTATTCTTGGAGAAGACCAAAATATCATCGAGATACACCAGGACGAATTCATTGGTGTAGGGGTTGAAGATGAAGTTCATCATTCGAGAGAATGTTGGAGGAGCATTGACAAGGCCGAAAGACATGACAGTATATTCATAAGAACCATAGCTTGTTCTGAATGCGGTCTTGGGAATATCTTGTTCACGAATGCGAATTTGATGATAACCCATCCGAAGGTCAAGCTTGGAGAATACTTTAGCACCTTTGAGTTGCTCGAATAGCTCATTGATGTTGGGAAGTGGATACTTGTTCTTGATTGTCTTCTTGTTCAATGGACGGTAATCGACGCACAGTCGGTCCGTGCCATCCTTCTTCTGGACAAAAAGAACTCCACAACCCCATGGAGATGAACTCGGTCTGATCAAACCCAGACGTTCTTGTTCATCGAGCTGTTTCTTCAATTCCTTCAGTTCTTCAAGTCCAAGCTTGTATGGACGCTTGCAAACGGGTTCAGTGCCAGGCTCAAGATCGATAACGAATTCGATTGGCCGGTGCGGAGGCATACCCGGAAGCTCTTCTGGAAAGACATCTTGGTACTCACAAACGACTGGAATCTGGGAGATAGCATTCAACTCGCCCTTCTCATTGAGAGAAAACAACCGAATGGTTTCATCACGAGCGGCATAGATGATAACATCCTCAGAAGAGTGTGTCAATTGAATTTCCCTGGCAGCACAATCAAGTTGAGCTTTGTGTTGAGAAAGCTAGTCCATCCCGAGAATTAGATCAATATCCAAGTCACCAAGGACAATTGGAGAAGATAGAAATCTATAGTCGCCCATCTTGATAACGGAATCCTGAAAACGAATGCTCAAGAAGTCATTTGCCGAGCCGGGGAAACAATAGACAAAGGACTCGGCAATACTTGAGTAACCAAATCATGCATAGCCACAAAAGGTCTTGAAATGAAAGAATGCGATGCACCAGTATCAAATAAGACTTTTGCAGGAATGTCATTAACTGAGAGATTACCCATGATCACATCTGAAGAATCCTCTGCCTGAGCTGCATTCATCATGTTCACCTTTGCATGCTTTGGATTATGCTTGACCACTGCATTGCTTGAAGACCTCACAGGAGGAGGAGGCGGAAGACGCCTTTGGTTGAAGCACTTGTTTGCGTAGTGACCTTTCTGCTGGCACTTGTTGCAAGTCACCTCTGAGAGTGGACGGTGATAAGGAGCATTTGACCTTGGAGCTTGAGGCAGAGACTTGTTCTGATAGCTTGGGTTGGGTGGGTGGGAAGATCCACGACCACCTGAGTTCTTCTGCTGGTAAGGCTGACGAAACGGAGGAGGAGGAAGGTAGAACTTCTGCTGCTTAGCTGCCACTTGTGAGGAAGAAGAAGAATGGACTGATCCCTGATTCTCTTCTTAGAAGCCTCACACTTGAGCTGAGCACCTTCTTGCTTGAGTGCCATATTGTAGAATTGATCAAACTGAGTAGGCTCAACAAGAACGAGAGCTAACTGCAGATCCTCTCTAAGGCCACCTCCGAATTGATAGATCATACTCTTTTCATTAGGAACATCTTGTTTAGCAAAGCGAGCAAGTTTCTGAAACTGCTTGTTGTATTCGTACACTGACATGTTGCCTTGCTTGAGATTGCGGAACTCCTCACGCTTACTCTCAACAACACTGGTAGGAATGTGATGAGCTTTAAAGTCCCGACAGAAGTCAGTCCAAGTAATCACTCGACCTCCTCTGGAATCCTTGTATTGCTGGAATCAATCAGCTGCTTTGTCCTTGAGCTGAAAAGAAGCGAACTTGACGTAGTCCTCAGGTGTAACGCCCCAGATATACTTTCCATATTTGTATCCAACTCTTGCCGTCCCTGGCGCTAAGTTATATTTATTTCTCGGGTTTGGGTCTTTGTCTCCGTGTGTTGTTTTCTTTTTCGTGCATCTCTTATCATGTCATCACGTGCATTGCATTTGCATACATGTTCATCTCATGCATTCGAGCATTTTCCCCGTTGTCCGTTTTGCATTCCAGCGTTTCGTTCTCCTCCGGTGGTCATTTCTACCTTTCTTTCTTGTGTGGGGTTTAAACATTTCCGGATTGGACCGAGTCTTGCCAAGCGGCCTTGGTTTACTACCGGTAGACCGCCTGTCAAGTTTCGGGTCATTTGGACTTCGTTTGATACTCCAACGGTTAACCGAGGGACCGAAAAGGCCTCGTGTGTGTTGAAGCCCAACACCCCCCAAATTTGGCCCAAAACCCACCAAACTCTGCTCCATGTCCTAGAGCGTTCGATCACGATCGTGTGGGTGAAAACCGCACCTCATTTGGAGTCTCCTAGCTCCCTCTATGCCTATATATACACCCCTCCATTTTCGGATCTCTCCCTCTCCCCGAAACCCTAAAAAAAACATCCCCGCCAGATCCGCGCCGACGGACGTGTCCGCCCCCGGCCGGACATCGTCCCCCCGCCGCCGCGCCGGGCC
>NC_057795.1:309766316-309768460 GCF_018294505.1 Triticum aestivum | reverse complement strand
GGCGCCGCCTCGGGAAGCGTGCCGATCCAGATCTGGATCTGGGCATCGGTTGACTTCTCTCCCCCGAAACCCTAATTTTTATGCATTCTTTGATTGCTTGTATCTCCGCAACCGTAGCTCCGTTTTGGGCATATGATATATCAAGATCTTAGCCTCGACATGTACATCATTTCATTCCATTGCATCATTTGCATTTGAGGTCATCTTGATACCCAAAATGCTGTTAGAAGGAGGCTTCGTGAGTTAAAGTGCAGAACCGTTAGTTCATCATGCACTTTTGTCATTTTTGCTATGTTTAATCCGTGCATGATATGCCTGTGCCCCTTTGGGATGTATTGTGAAACATTTTGTCTTCTTTCCAGAGGTGCCACCCATGCATTTTTAGGATGTGTGTGTTGTCTTGTGCAAGCTTGCGAAGAGAGGTACCTGAGATTGCAGATTTCAGGGACTTAGTGATTTTCGCTAAGTCTGGGATATTTTAGTTCATGATGCTATATGTCCAGCTTGTTTCCTAGTGATCCGTGCCTCTTTTGAGGATGATCAGTAAGGGAGTTTTGATATTTATGTCATGCTCTATCCATCCATGTCTTTGTTGGCATTTGTGGAGTGCTCTAGGTTGACTCAATCGAGCTCAACTTTTGCTTCGTTGTTAATCTGGGCAGATCGTCAACTTGTTTGTGATTTCGCCGATGCTACCGTTAGTGTTCCATGCATGCTATGCCTTCGTTCTTGCCATGTGTAGCTAGCACTTTGTGCCTTCTTGCTGGTTATATGCTTTCCTTGCCATGACTTGCACCGTAGTGAGTGCATCGAGCTCGTTTACATGCCTTCGTGAGTTAAATTTCAGCATGTCTCAGTTTTCACTAAGTCTGAAAACTGATTGTGTTCGAGCGATGTTCGTGAGCTCGGTAGAGTATTTTGTGAACCCTTTTGGCCCCAGGTCACTTTGGGTGTTTTATTAAGCTTGTTGAGTAGCTCCATGCCATGTTCTTACTTGTCATGTTCAGGTTTTGTATCATGTTGTTTTGCTGCTCCGAAGAGAGCATCGTGATCTGAAATTTCAGACTAGTGTTAATTTCACTAAGTCTGAAATCTGTTTTGCATTTGCGTTTTAGCCATGCTTGTTTGAACCTCTTAATGGATGAATTTGCCTATGTCTCAGTGCTAGTGTTTTGTCAACCATCTTGTGTACATCACTGCCATGTATTTTGTTTTCATGTTTGGTGGCTGTAGCATGTTCATTCCGTTGCATTTAGATGCCTACTTGCTGTAAGTCGCATACCGGTGTCGTATCTTAAAACGCTTGCCATTTCCAAACCGTAGCTCCGATTCCTATGATCTTTATATCGTTTTCAAGCGATTTCATCCCCTCTATCCAGTGGCACACTTGGTTTTCCAAGTTGATGCCAGGTTCATGCATTTCCTGTCATATCTTGCATTTTGCATCCCGCATCGCATCCCGCATAGCATATCGTCATTTCATCATATTGCTTGGTCTTGCCCGTGGTTGATTGTGTCCTTGTTGCTTGTTTGTCTTTCAGTAGAGCCGGGAGACGAGTTCGCTACCGAGGAGCCCGTTGAGTTTGCTTGTGAGGATCCAGTCAACTCTGACAACTGTGCAGGCAAGATGATCATACCCTCGAAATCACTACTATCTTTGCTATGCTAGTTTGCTCGCTCTTTTGCTTTGCCAATGCTACGATGCCTACCATTTGCTTGTCAGCCTCCCAATTGCCATGTTGAACCTCTAACCCACCATTGTCCTAGCAAACCATTGATTGGCTATGTTACCGCTTTGCTCAGCCCTTCTTATAGTGTTGTTAGTTGCAGGTGAAGATTGGAGCCGTTCCTTGTTGGAACATTTATATTGCTTGTTGGGATATCATTATATTGCTATGTTATCTTAATGCATCTATATACTTGGTAAAGGGTGGAAGGCTCGGCCTCTCGCCTAGTGTTTTGTTCCACTCTTGCCGCCCTAGTTTCCGGCATATCGGTGTTATGTTCCCGGATTGTGCGTCCCTTACGCGGTTGGGCTATAATGGGAACCCCTTGATAGTTCGCCTTGATTAAAGCTTTTCCAGCAATGCCCAACATTGGTTTTACCATTTGCCACCTAGCCTCTTTTTCCCTTGGGTTTCCGG
>NC_057795.1:309759195-309766244 GCF_018294505.1 Triticum aestivum | reverse complement strand
AGTGTTGGTCCGAACCAGGCAGCCTGCGGGGCCACCTCGGGGAAACTTGAGGTTTGGTTTTACTCGTAGCTTGACCTATCCGAGCGTGCCCTGAGAAAGAGATATGTGCAGCTCCTATCGGGATTTGTCGGCACATTCGGGCGGTGTTGCTGGACTTGTTTTAACCTGTCGAATCATCTTGTTGTACCGAGATACCGAGTCTGATCGGTGTGTCTTTGGTGGAGGTCTATTCCTTCGTTGACCGTGAGAGCTTGTTATGGGCTAAGTTGGGACCCCCCTGCAGGGATTGATCTTTCGAAAGCCGCGCCCGCGGTTATGGGCGGATGGGAATTTGTTAATGCTCGGTTGTAGATGACTTGAACTAAACTTAATTAAAATGATTCAACCGTGTGTGTTACCGTGATGGCCCCTTCTCGGCGGAGTCCGGGAAGTGGACACGGTGTTGGAGTTATGCTTGCGCAGGATGTTCCTTTAGCTTCTCGCTCGTGCTTCGCCTTCTCTTCTCGCTCTCTTTTGCGTATAGGTTAGCCACCACATATGCTAGTCGCTTGCTGCAGCTCCACATATATTTGTCTTATCCATTCCCATGAGCTTAAATAGTTTTGATCGCGTGGGTGTGAGATTGCTGAGTCCCTGTGGCTCACATATACTACAACTCCAGATGCAGGTCCAGGTGTTTCTGCTCCAGTTGACGATTACGAGCTTCGGTGGGAGTTCGACGAGGACTCTCAGCGATACTATGTTTCTTTTCCGGATGATCAGTAGTGGTGCCTAGTTGGGGTTATCGATTCAGGACCTTGTCGCATGTTGGGGGTCTTTTCTATTTTGGCGCCGTAGTCGGGCCATGAGTGTTTGTTTGATGGATGTTATTTATGTACTCTGATGTGACGTGGCGAGTGTAAGCCAACTATGTTATCTCCCCCTTTTATTATGTATTACATGGGATGTTGTAATGATTGCCTGACTTGCGACATTGCTTTCAATGCGGTTATGCCTCTAAGTCGTGCCTCGACACGTGGGAGCTATAGCCGCATCGAGGGCGTTATAGGTTGGTAATCAGAGCCATCCCCGACCTTAGGAGCCCCATTGCTTGATCGTTTTTAGCAGCCGAGTTGTGTCTAGAAAAATGTTTTGAGTCCTTAGGAATTATATATCGGAGAGCTTAGGAATTCTTTTTACTTCCCAGTCTCCTCATCGCTCTGGTAAGGCATCCTGGCGTAGAGTTTTGACTCTTCTCTTCTAAAATTTCACTAAAAAATTTTTAGGTTCACGCGAGTATCTTGGTTTTGTTCCGATGGTTTTGTGACGAGAACATTGTTCTTGGTGCCTCCTGTCTTTAGGGGTTGTGGCAGTGTCCCGGGGAGTTGAGCTCCGAGGTGTTGTCGTCACAATTTCATCGTTGCAATTCTGGTATACTTGAGATATGTTCGCCGACATCGAAAATCTCTTTTATGCAGTTCGTTGGTGAGATAACCTCGACGCCACCCAGTACTGCGGCGGGAGTTCGGGAGTATCGCCATAACTTGTATAATGGATGCTTTTCGAAGGTTGAGGTAGATGATTTCCGAAGTTTTCCTGGTTATGTGTTGAAGGATGGATACAGCTGGATGTAGGATTTGCTAGTTTGGGTGAGATATTGTGCTTCCCCTGTATCCCCAACACCTGATTGCATAACCGGAAAGGTTCGGGAGTTCCATAGGTGGGAAATCTAGTAGCTCTAGTTCTTCTTCCACGGATATTGGTTTGAGATTGGGATTTCTTACCGATTATTCGTTCTTGATCCGTACCTTGTTGATTTATTTCTCTACCTTAATTCTTCGTGGCTTCGCAATTTATGGATATGTGATCATTTGAAGAGGAATGCATTCGTTCATTTTGTTCGGATGTGAAGACTATATGTTGCAATTTTCATTCCGTTGGATTCAGCTTCTATATTGTTGTCTATCTATGTGCTAATGGTGGTCAACCTGTTCAGGATGGCTCCTCCAACGCGCACGACTCCGAATCCTAATCCGCCTCCACCTCCGCCTCCTCCGGAAGCATGGCAAGCTGTGATGGCCGCTACTAATGCAAACACACAGTTGATCATGCAAATCCTTCAAGAGCGCAATCAAGGCAGTCAAGGGAATCAAGGCCATAATCAGCACCACTTTGCTACTCTGAACCAGTTCCTCGCAAATGGCCCAAAGACGTTCAGCGGTTGTGTTGAGGCTACCGACGCTGACGATTGGCTAGTGGATCTGGGCAAGCATTTTGAATGCAGCAACGTCAGGCCTGAAGATTTCGTCAAGTTCGCTTCTTTCCAGCTCAAAGATCAGGCTGCAGAGTGGTTCCAGCAGTACAAGGATTCCAGAGGTGGACGTGTTATCACTTGGGACGATTTCCGTCAAGATTTCCGCGCTCATCACATCCCTCAAAGTGTGATTGAGAGTAAGCGTCAGGAATTCCGCAATCTGAAGCAAGGCTCTTTGTCTGTCTATGACTACAACAAGTTGTTCCAGAAGCTCGCCCGTTTTGCCAAGCAGGATGTTCCTGATGAGAAGAGTATGATCTATCAGTTCAGGGGTGGTCTTCGTGAGGAAATTCAGCTCGCTCTTGTCCTCTTTGAGCCGTTGAGATACGATGAGTTCTACAACATGGCACTGAAGCAAGAGGCTGCTCAGATGAGATGTGATGCTTCTAGGAAGCGTGCCAGAGAGGTTACTCCTTCTTCCTCTACTCAAGTGGTCAAGCAGCAGAAGTATTGGCTTCCTCCTCCTCCGTTCCGTCAGCCGTATCAGCAGAAGAGCAAAGGTGGCAGTGGTTTCTCCCACCCACCCAACCCAGGCTTTCAGAACAAATCTTCGTCTCAAGCGCCAAGATCGAGTGCTCCGTATCACCGTCCGCTTTCAGAGGTCACGTGCAACAAGTGCCAACAGAAGGGTCACTATGCCAACAAGTGTACCAACCAGAGGCGTCTTCCTCCTCCTCCTCCTGTCAGATCGGCAAGTACAGCTGTGGTCAAGCACAATCCCAAGCACGCCAAGGTCAATATGCTGAATGCAGCTCAGGCTGAGGATTCTTCAGATGTCATTATGGGTAACCTTCCTATTAATGATATTCCTGCAAAAGTTCTTTTTGACACGGGTGCATCGCATTGTTTCATGTCAAAGCCATTTTTTACCAAGCATGAGTTCTTTTCTTCTCATTTGGGTAAACATATGGATATCATTTCTCCGGGCAAACGTTTGAGCGCAAGTCTGGAGGTGCCAGATGTCGCTATCACGATGGGCGATTTCAAGTTTCTTGCTTCTCCTATGGTTCTTGGTAATTCCGATATCGATCTTATTCTCGGGATGGACTGGCTCTCTAAGCATAAAGCTCAGCTTGATTGTGCAGCCAGGCAGATTCAACTGACTCATTCGTCTGAGGATGTCATTGTCTTTGCCGCTCGAGATAATTCCATCCGGTTGTTTTCTCTCAATGAGAAGGGTGAATTGGATGCTATTTCGCAAATTCCTGTCGTTTGCGAATATCAAGACGTCTTTCCAGAAGAGCTCCCAGGAATGCCTCCGCACCGGCCGGTTGAATTTGTTATTGAACTTGAGCCTGGCACGGAACCTGTGTGCAAACGCCCTTACAAGCTCGGCCCCGAAGAGTTGAAGGAGCTGAAGAAACAACTCGATGAGCAAGAAAGATTGGGTCTCATTCGGCCTAGTACTTCTCCGTGGGGTTGTGGTGTTCTTTTTGTGAAGAAGAAGGATGGATCGAGTCGACTTTGTGTTGATTACCGTCCAGTAAACAAGAAGACCATCAAGAACAAATACCCACTTCCCAACATCAATGAGCTGTTCGAACAACTCAAGGGTGCTCAAGTATTCTCCAAGCTTGATCTCCGTATGGGTTATCATCAGATTCGTATTCGTGAGCAAGATATTCCCAAGACGGCGTTCAGAACAAGCTTTGGTTCATATGAATACACCGTCATGTCTTTTGGCCTCGCCAACGCTCCTCCGACGTTCTCTCGCATGATGAACTTCATCTTCACCCCCTACACCAATGAATTCGTTCTGGTCTATCTCGACGACATTCTGGTTTTCTCGAAGAACAAGAAAGATCATGCCAAGCACTTGCGTTTGGTTCTTGACAAGCTCAAAGAACATCAGTTCTACGCCAAGTTCTCCAAGTGTGAATTTTGGCTCGATGAGGTTCTTTATCTTGGTCATATCATCTCCGCCAAGGGCATTTCCGTGAATCCTGAGAAGGTGTCTGCAATTGTGAATTGGGAACCTCCTCAGAATGTAAAGCAACTCCGCAGTTTCCTCGGTCTCGCAAGCTATTGCAGAAGATTCGTTGAAAACTTTTCTAAGATCGCCAAGCCTCTCTCAAATCTTCTTCAGAAGCACGTCAAGTACGTTTGGTCTCCGGAGTGTGATATTGCTTTCAACACTTTGAAAGAGAAATTGATCACTGCTCCAGTTCTGACTCCACCTGATGAAACCAAGCCGTACGAGGTCTTTTGTGATGCCTCTCTCCAAGGTCTCGGTGCTGTACTGATGCAAGAGAAGAAAGTTGTTGCTTATACCTCTCGCCAGTTGAAACCTAATGAGAAGAACTACCCCACTCATGATCTCGAGTTGGCGGCAGTTGTACACGCTTTGTTGACTTGGAGACATCTTCTATTGGGAAGGAAAGTGGATATTTTCACTGATCACAAGAGTCTCAAGTACATCTTCACTCAGCCTAATCTCAACCTCAGGCAGACTTGATGGGTCGAAATGATTCAAGAGTACAATCCGAGTATCGAGTATACTCCAGGCAAGGCTAATGTGATTGCTGACGCTTTGAGCAGAAAAGCATATTGCAACAGTCTGATTCTCAAGCCTTATCAACCCGAGCTTTGTGAAGCTTTCCGCAAACTTAATCTGCAAGTTGTTCCTCAAGGTTTCCTCGCCAACCTTCAAGTCTCTCCTACCTTAGAAGACCAGATTCGCCAAGCCCAACTTCTTGATGCTATGGTGAAGAAGGTGAAGATTGGTATTGCAAAGAGTCAGTCCAAGTACAAGTGCTACCGACTTGATGACAAGGACACTCTCTTCTTCGAGGATCGAATTGTTGTGCCCAAAGGTGAACTCCGTAAGGTGATCATGAACGAGGCTCACAACTCTCTCCTCTCCATCCACCCTGGTAGTACGAAGATGTATCAGGACCTCAAGCAAGCTTATTGGTGGACTCGAATGAAGCGCGAGATCTCTCAATTCGTGAAGGAATGTGATGTCTGCAGAAGAGTGAAGGCAGAACACCAAAGGCCAGCTGGTCTCCTCCAACCTCTTGCCATTCCAGAATGGAAGTTTGACCATATTGAAATGGACTTCGTGACTGGGTTTCCAAAGTCCAAGCGTGGCAATGATGCTATCTTCATTGTCATCGACAAGCTCACCAAAGTGGCTCATTTTCTGCCTATCAAAGAGTCAATCACTGCAGCTCAATTGGCGGAACTCTATACCTCTCGCATTGTCTCTCTGCACGGTATTCCTCAAGTGATATCTTCAGACCGTGGCAGCATCTTTACCTCCAAGTTTTGGGATTCTTTTCAGAAGGCCATGGGCACCAACATCCGCTTCAGCACAACTTTCCATCCTCAAACAAGCGGTCAAGTCGAGCGTGTCAACCAAATTCTTGAAGATATGCTCAGGGCTTGTGTGATCTCCTTCGGCATGAAGTGGGAGGATTGTCTTCCTTATGCTGAATTCTCATACAACAACAGCTTTCAAGCAAGTTCGGGCAAGGCCCCCTTTGAAATTCTGTATGGCAGGAAGTGCCGTACCCCTCTCAACTGGTCTGAAACCGGTGAACGTCAGCTGCTGGGTAATGACTTAATCACAGAAGCAGAAGAGATGTGCAAAGTCATTCGTGATAACCTCAAAGCAGCCCAGTCCCGCCAGAAGAGCTACTATGATAGTAAGCACCGTGATCTGGTTTTCGAGATCGGAGATCATGTTTACCTCCGCGTCTCTCCCATGAAAGGTACTCGTCGCTTCGGTATCAAAGGGAAGCTTGCCCCTAGATACGTGGGACCTTTCAAGATTGTCAGCAAGAGAGGCGACCTCGCCTATCAACTCGAGCTTCCTTCAAACTTTGCAAATGTTCATGATGTGTTCCATGTCTCTCAGCTTCGAAAGTGCTTCAAGACTCCTGACCGCACCGTCAACTTCGAGGACATTGAGCTCCAAGAAGATCTCTCCTATCGTGAGCACCCAGTTGCTATTCTCGAAGAGACTGAACGCAAGACTCGCAACAAGGCAATCAAATTTCTCAAAGTCAAGTGGTCACACCATTCCGACCGTGAAGCTACCTGGGAACGCGAGGATCACCTCCGTTCTGACTACCCGGAGTTCTTTCAGTCCTAGATCTCGGGACGAGATCTTTTCGTAGTGGTGGAGTGTTGTAACGCCCCAGATATACTTTCCATATTTGTATCCAACTCTTGCCGTCCCTGGCGCTAAGTTATATTTATTTCTCAGGTTTGGGTCTTTGTCTCCGTGTGTTGTTTTCTTTTTCGTGCATCTCTTATCATGTCATCATGTGCATTGCATTTGCATACATGTTCATCTCATGCATTCGAGCATTTTCCCCGTTGTCCGTTTTGCATTCCGGCGTTTCGTTCTCCTCCGGTGGTCATTTCTACCTTTCTTTCTTGTGTGGGGTTTAAACATTTCCGGATTGGACCGAGTCTTGCCAAGCGGCCTTGGTTTACTACCGGTAGACCGCCTGTCAAGTTTCGGGTCATTTGGACTTCGTTTGATACTCCAACGGTTAACCGAGGGACCGAAAAGGCCTCGTGTGTGTTGCAGCACAACACCCCCCAAATTTGGCCCAAAACCCACCAAACTCTGCTCCATGTCCTAGAGCGTTCGATCACGATCGTGTGGGCGAAAACCGCACCTCATTTGGACTCTCCTAGCTCCCTCTATGCCTATATATACACCCCTCCGTTTTCGGATCTCTCCCTCTCCCCGAAACCCTAAAAAAAAACATCCCCGCCAGATCCGCGCCGACGGACGTGTCCG
>NC_057795.1:309750332-309757768 GCF_018294505.1 Triticum aestivum | reverse complement strand
TGCAGATTTCAGGGACTTAGTGATTTTCGCTAAGTCTGGGATATTTTAGTTCATGATGCTATATGTCCAGCTTGTTTCCTAGTGATCCGTGCCTCTTTTGAGGATGATCAGTAAGGGAGTTTTGATATTTATGTCATGCTCTATCCATCCATGTCTTTGTTGGCATTTGTGGAGTGCTCTAGGTTGACTCAATCGAGCTCAACTTTTGCTTCGTTGTTAATCTGGGCAGATCGTCAACTTGTTTGCGATTTCGCCGATGCTACCGTTAGTGTTCCATGCATGCTATGCCTTCGTTCTTGCCATGTGTAGCTAGCACTTTGTGCCTTCTTGCTGGTTATATGCTTTCCTTGCCATGACTTGCACCGTAGTGAGTGCATCGAGCTCGTTTACATGCCTTCGTGAGTTAAATTTCAGCATGTCTCAGTTTTCACTAAGTCTGAAAACTGATTGTGTTCGAGCGATGTTCGTGAGCTCGGTAGAGTATTTTGTAAACCCTTTTGGCCCCAGGTCACTTTGGGTGTTTTATTAAGCTTGTTGAGTAGCTCCATGCCATGTTCTTACTTGTCATGTTCAGGTTTTGTATCATGTTGTTTTGCTGCTCCGAAGAGAGCATCGTGATCTGAAATTTCAGACTAGTGTTAATTTCACTAAGTCTGAAATCTGTTTTGCATTTGCGTTTTAGCCATGCTTGTTTGAACCTCTTAATGGATGAATTTGCCTATGGCTCAGTGCTAGTGTTTTGTCAACCATCTTGTGTACATCACTGCCATGTATTTTGTTTTCATGTTTGGTGGCTGTAGCATGTTCATTCCGTTGCATTTAGATGCCTACTTGCTGTAAGTCGCATACCGGTGTCGTATCTTAAAACGCTTGCCATTTCCAAACCGTAGCTCCGATTCCTATGATCTTTATATCGTTTTCAAGCGATTTCATCCCCTCTATCCAGTGGCACACTTGGTTTTCCAAGTTGATGCCAGGTTCATGCATTTCCTGTCATATCTTGCATTTTGCATCCCGCATCGCATCCCGCATAGCATATCGTCATTTCATCATATTGCTTGGTCTTGCCCGTGGTTGATTGTGTCCTTGTTGCTTGTTTGTCTTTCGGTAGAGCCGGGAGACGAGTTCGCTACCGAGGAGCCCGTTGAGTTTGCTTGTGAGGATCCAGTCAACTCTGACAATTGTGCAGGCAAGATGATCATACCCTCGAAATCACTACTATCTTTGCTATGCTAGTTTGCTCGCTCTTTTGCTTTGCCAATGCTACGATGCCTACCATTTGCTTGTCAGCCTCCCAATTGCCATGTTGAACCTCTAACCCACCATTGTCCTAGCAAACCATTGATTGGCTATGTTACCGCTTTGCTCAGCCCTTCTTATAGCGTTGTTAGTTGCAGGTGAAGATTGGAGCCGTTCCTTGTTGGAACATTTATATTGCTTGTTGGGATATCATTATATTGCTATGTTATCTTAATGCATCTATATACTTGGTAAAGGGTGGAAGGCTCGGCCTCTCGCCTAGTGTTTTGTTCCACTCTTGCCGCCCTAGTTTCCGTCATATCGGTGTTATGTTTCCGGATTGTGCGTCCCTTACGCGGTTGGGCTATAATGGGAACCCCTTGATAGTTCGCCTTGATTAAAGCTTTTCCAGCAATGCCCAACATTGGTTTTACCATTTGACACCTAGCCTCTTTTTCCCTTGGGTTTCCGGAGCCCGAGGGTCATCTTATTTTAACCCCCCCCCCCGGGCCAGTGCTCCTCTGAGTGTTGGTCCGAACCAGGCAGCCTGCGGGGCCACCTCGGGGAAACTTGAGGTTTGGTTTTACTCGTAGCTTGACCTATCCGAGCGTGCCCTGAGAAAGAGATATGTGCAGCTCCTATCGGGATTTGTCGGCACATTCGGGCGGTGTTGCTGGACTTGTTTTAACCTGTCGAATCATCTTGTTGTACCGAGATACCGAGTCTGATCGGTGTGTCTTGGGTGGAGGTCTATTCCTTCGTTGACCGTGAGAGCTTGTTATGGGCTAAGTTGGGACCCCCCTGCAGGGATTGATCTTTCGAAAGCCGCGCCCGCGGTTATGGGCGGATGGGAATTTGTTAATGTCCGGTTGTAGATGACTTGAACTAAACTTAATTAAAATGATTCAACCGTGTGTGTTACCGTGATGGCCCCTTCTCGGCGGAGTCCGGGAAGTGGACACGGTGTTGGAGTTATGCTTGCGCAGGATGTTCCTTTAGCTTCTCGCTCGTGCTTCGCCTTCTCTTCTCGCTCTCTTTTGCGTATAGGTTAGCCACCACATATGCTAGTCGCTTGCTGCAGCTCCACATATATTTGTCTTATCCATTCCCATGAGCTTAAATAGTTTTGATCGCGTGGGTGTGAGATTGCTGAGTCCCTGTGGCTCACATATACTACAACTCCAGATGCAGATCCAGGTGTTTCTGCTCCAGTTGACGATTACGAGCTTCAGTGGGAGTTCGACGAGGACTCTCAGCGATACTATGTTTCTTTTCCAGATGATCAGTAGTGGTGCCTAGTTGGGGTTATCGATTCAGGACCTTGTCGCATGTTGGGGGTCTTTTCTATTTTGGCGCCGTAGTCGGGCCATGAGTGTTTGTTTGATGGATGTTATTTATGTACTCTGATGTGACGTGGCGAGTGTAAGCCAACTATGTTATCTCCCCCTTTTATTATGTATTACATGGGATGTTGTAATGATTGCCTGACTTGCGACATTGCTTTCAATGCGGTTATGCCTCTAAGTCGTGCCTCGACACGTGGGAGCTATAGCCGCATCGAGGGCGTTATATCAGGCCTGACATTGCTGCATTCAAAATGCTTGTTGATATCCACGAGCCAATCGTCGGTGTCTGTGGCCTCGGCACAGTAGCTGAAAGACTTCGGCTGATTTGCAAGGAACTGGTTGAGGGTAGGAAAGTGAGGCTGATGGTTGAACTGCCCTTGACCTTGATTCCCTTGGTTGCCTTGGCCTTGGTTGCGCTCTTGCATCAGCTGAATCAACAACTGAGCGTTGGCGTTTGTGGTTGCCATCAAAGCTTGTCATGCCTCCGGAGGCGGAGGTGGAGGTGGAGGTGGAGGGCTCGCCTGACTCCCATCATTGCATTCCGGATTCTGACGCGTTGGCGGAGCCATCCTGAAGAGGGTGACATCCGTTAGCATCTTGATAGATAGATAGACAAGTTGAACCAACGGATAGAAATTGCAACATATAGTCTTCACAATTAACATTCGAACAAGGATGAACGAATGAATTCCAAAGTAAACATCACGTCCATTAAGGTGAGAAGCCACTTGATAAGGGGTTGATGAATGAAATAAACAAGGTACGAATGGAACAAATAAGTGGTAAGGATTACCCAATCACAAACCAAATATCTGCGGGAAGAAATGCTAGAGCTACTTGAATCCCACCTATAAACTCCCGAAACATTCTGGTTATGCAATCAGGTGTTGGGGATACAGGGGAAGCAATATATCTCACCCAAACTAACAATCCCTACATCCAGCCGTATCCATCCGTCAACACATAACCAAGAAACCTTCGGAAATCGTGTACCTCAACCTTCAAAAAGCATCCGTTATACGAGTCATGGCAATACTCCCGAACTCCCTAGTGCTGGGTGACGTTGAGGTTATCTCACCAACAACTGCATAAAAGAGATTTTCGATGTCGGCAAAACTCAGGTATTCCAGAACTGCAACGATAAAATTGTGATGACAACACCTCGGAGCTCAACTCCCCAGGACACTGCCACAACCCCTAAATGTCAGGAGGCACCAAGAACAATGTTCTCGTCACAAAACCATTGGAACGATTCCAAGATACCCGCGTGATCCTAAATTTTTTTTAGTGAAATTTAAGGAGAGGAGAGTCAAAACTTCTATGTCAGGAGACCTCACCAGAGCGACGAAGGGACTGAGGAGTAAAAACAATCCTACTCTCCGATATATATAATCCTAAGACTCAAAACATTTTTGTTCTAGACTCAGCAACGCTAGCAATCAATCAAGCAGGGGGCTCCTAAGTCGGGGATGGCTCTGATTACCAACTTGTAACACCCACGATGCGGCTATATCTCCCATGTGTCGAAGCACAACTTAGTGGCATAACCGCATGGTGGTTTTGTCGCATGAAGGGTCATCTTCACACAATCCCATGTAATGAACAAGAATGGGATAGGAGAGTTGGCTTACAATCGCCACTTCACACAATACATAATTAAGATCATACATCATTCAAAATACACTCATAGACCGACTACGGTCAAATCCAAATGAAAAAAGAAGATAACCCCAAATGCTAGATCCCTGATCGTCCCAACTGGGCCCACTACTAATCATCTGGAAACGAAACATAGTAACAACCAAGGTCCTCATCAAACTCCCACTTGAGCTTGATTGAGCCACTTGCGCTAGTATCCACGGTACCTGCATCTGTTTTGGTAGAATCTGTTAGCCACGGGGACTCAGCAATCTCACACCCACGAGATCAAGACTATTTAAGCTTGTAGGTACGAAAGGGGTAATATGGTGGAGCTGCAGCAAGCACTAAGCATGTATGGTGTCTAACATACGCAAGTGAGAGCGAGAAGAGAAGCAACACATCGGTCGAGAAGCTAGAAGTGATCAAGAAGTGATCCTGAAACTACTTACGTACATATATAACCCAAACTGTGTTCACTTCCCAGACTCCGCCGAGAAGGGACCATCACGGCTACAAACGCGGTTGATGCATTTTAATTAAGTCAAGTGTCAAGTTCTCTACAACCGGACATTAACAAATTCCCATCTGCCTCATAACCGCGGGCACGGCTTTCGAAAGATAATACCCTGTAGGGGTGTCCCAACTTAGCCCATCATAAGCTCTCACGGTCAACGAAGGATATACCTTCTCCCGGGAAGACCCGATCAGTCTCGGAATCCCGGTTCACAAGACATTTCGACAATGGTAAAACAAGACCAGCAAGACCACCTGACTGTGCCGAAAAATCCCGATAGGAGCTGCACATATCTCATTCTCAGGGCACAACGGATGAGCAATCCGTACAACTAAAACCAGACCTCAAGTTTCCTTGAGGGGCGCTGCAAAGGGCTCTAGTTTGTACCAACACTCGGAGGAGCACTGGCCCGGGGGGTAAATAAAGATGACCCTCGGGCTCGCGAAAACCCAAGGGAAAAAGGCTTAGGTGGAAAATGGTAAAACCAAGTTTGGGCCTTGCTGGAGGAGTTTTATTCAAAGCGAACTGTCAATGGGGTCCCATAAATCACCCAACCGTGTAAGGAACGCAAAATCAAGGAACATAACACCGGTATGACGGAAACTAGGGCGGCAAGAGTGGAACAAAACACCAGGCATAAGGCCGAGCCTTCCACCCTTTACCAACTATATAGGTGCATAAATTAAACAAGAGATATTGTGATATCCCAAAGTATCCATGTTCCAACAAAGAACAAACTTCATCTTCACCTGCAACTAGCAACGCTATAAGAGGGGCTGAGCAAAATCGGTGACATAGCCAAACAACGGTTTGCTAGGACATGATGGTTAGAGGTTTAACATGGCAAAATGGGAGGCATGATTAACAAGTGGTAGTTAGAGCTAACATAACGATAGAGCGGCCAACTAGCAAAGCAAAGATAGAAGTGATATCGAAGGTATGGTCATCTTGCCTGCAAAGTTCTCAGGGTTGTCGAAGGCTTGATCCTCGTAAGCATTCTCAACAGGTTCCTCGTGCACGTACTCGTCTCCTGGCTCTACCCAAAGCAAGAGCACAAGCAATGGAACCACAATCAAACATGGAGCAATGCACAAGCAACATGATGCAATACATGGCATGATATGCGAGATGTGATATGCAATGCCTATGCGTGCCCCAGAAGGAAAATGATGAACAAGGCATAAACTTGGCAAATCAAGTATGCCGCTGGAAAGATGAGATGATTTCGGTTGAAATCGATATAAAGATCACCGGCATCAGATGCACGGTTTGCAAATGGCAAGCAAAACAAGAATGACACAAATCTGCGATTAACAGCACGATGCTACTTATCATGCAACAAGAAACTATGCTACAACACCCCAACATAAAAACAAAGCATATGGCAGTGATCTACAGGAGATGCTTGACAAAAGAGGAACACTGAGCTACGGCTAAATCACACCATAGCAGGTTCAAACAAGCATGGCAAAAGTGCAAAAGATATCAGGTTGGACATGGCATAAACAACATCAGGTAGCAATGTTCAGAGCAAGCAATCAACATGCTACAGGAACTTATAATAGCAAAACAAGGCATGACATGATTCTACTCAAAGCATAGAACAAAAGTCCCTTACTGACCATGAGCTAAAAAGGATCAGAAGATATGATTGCACCCATGTAAACATAGCAAGTTTCGTTAACAGATTCAGGAAACAGAGCATGGCATTAACAGCATTATGAAGGCATCTTTGCGAGCTCGATTCACTCACCACAAGTCATTGCATGACAAGATAATCATAGCACCAGCAAGAATACATGTTTATGAAACTAAACATGGCAAGAATAAGATCATAGCATGCAAAGATCGACTACAACAACCTTGGCAAAATGGAATATCATGTAAACAATCTGCCAGAAAACATTTTATAGCAAAAGTAGAGCAAGAAAAAGACATGCTAGGCTACTCCATAATTGCAAATAGGGGCATGGATGAGTAGAGCATAACCATATGTACAAAACATCCTTACTGAAGTATATCAAAATATGCATGGATCTCTCTATAGCATCATGTTTACATGGCATAAAAATAACAGCAGAACAGGGACTAAAATCAGCAACATCACGAGGCCTAGTTTGCATGCATGTGCTAGTCACCACATTGATCACAAAAATACATGGTAAGCACCTCTGTAAAGATGGCATGGCATAGAACAAAACACATGTAGGGCTCAAGTTCATAAGATGCACACATCAATCATGGCAAAAATGACAAAAGTGCATGTTCTGATAAGAATTTGAAACTAACATCACATAGTCCTATTCCAATAGCATTTCGGGCATCAAGATGAGCTCAAATGAAAATGATGCACTGAGATAAAATGATGTACTCATCGAGCCGAACAAAGCGGTATGTTACACGCCCAAAACGGAGCCACGGGTGCAAAGTTATGATGCGATGAATATGGCTGAAAATAATGCAGACTTGGCGAAAAACGAGGTCAACCTCTAGGGGGGATCTGGATCGGGCGCGCGGATCGAGGACGGCCGGCGGCGGCTCGCCGGAGCTGGTGCGGGAGGAGGCCGGAGATGAGGTCGGTGCCAGCCGGGGCGCCCGGATCCGGCTGGGGGCGGCTCGCCGGCGAGGACCGCGGCGGGGAGGCGAAGTGGCGCGGCGGCCGGGGCGCGCGGCGACGGCGGTGAGCGGGCGGCGGG
>NC_057795.1:309739091-309749898 GCF_018294505.1 Triticum aestivum | reverse complement strand
CGGCGTGCCACGTGGCAGCCTCCGATTGGCGCGGGCGCGGCAGCGGACGCGTCCGGCTCCGCCCGGACGTGTCCGGCGGCGGAGAGGGAGCGGGCTAGGGTTTGATCTGCGAAATTTTTGGGGGGAGCACCTATTTATAGGTAGAGGGAGCTAGGAGGCTCCAAATGGAGTGCGGTTTTCGCCCACACGATCGTGATCCGACGACGGAGAGCATGGAAGTGACTTAGATGGGTTTTTGGGCTGTTTTGAAGGGGTGTTGGGCTGCAACACACAAGAGGCCTTCGCGGCTACCCGGTTAACCGTTGGAGTATCAAACGACCTCCAAATGGCACGAAACTTGACAGGTGGTCTACCGGTGGTGTACCAAGGCCACTTGGCAAGCCTCGGTCCATTCCGAGAATGTTTAACACCCGCTCACGAAAAAGAGACAAGAGGGGTGCGCTAGTGCATGTGAGAGCGTCAGAATGCAAAACGGACAACGGGGAAAATGCTCGGATGCATGAGACAAACACATATGCAAATGAAATGCACATGATGACATGATATGAGATGCATGACATGAATAAAATGCAAAACAAAAATCAAAAACCCAACCACAGAAGGAATATCATAGCACATAGCCGAAAATGGCAAGAGTTGGAGTTACAAATATGGAAAGTTACATCAGGGGTGTTACAGGCAACAAGGACAAGTGGGGGTCACTGATGGATCACTAACAAACCTATACTAAGCAGTTTAGGATAAGCAGGTAAGGTACAATGAGCAGGTTACAAAAGTAGGCTATGCATCAGAATAGGAGCAAACAATAACAGTAGCAAAATCTAATGCAAGCATGAGAGTATAGAATGGGCGATATCGGGATGATCAAAGGGGGGGCTTGCCTGGTTGCTCAGACAAGAAGGAGGGTCGTCGTCGACGTAGTCGATCACAGGGGCATTAGCAGCGGTCTCGGGGTCTACCGAAGAGAAGAGTGGGAGAAAACAGTAAATACATAGCAAGCAAGAGCATAACAGAACAACAGGCGGAGCTAAACGTGTTCTAATGTGATGCTACACACTACCGGCAAAGGGGGATAACATCCGGGAATGCTTTCCCGAAGTTTGGCATTTTCGGACAGACGAACGAAGGGGAAAGGTTGCATGTTCGCTATGCTAGGGATGCGTGACAGATGAACGGACTGCGTATTCGGACTCGTCACATTTTTCTGAGCAACTTTCATGCATAAAACTTTTTCAACCGAGCTACGGTTTATTTTCTATGATTTTATCAAAGTTTTAAAAGATTTGGGCATTTATTTTAATTCGCAAATAAACAGAAAATACCAAGTCTACCCAGCCATGTGCTAGCCACAGAGGCTGACTGGTGGGGTCCAGGGGTGTCCAGTCAGCAGTTGACCAGTCAACTATTGACTGGTCAACAGGGTCAAATGGGGCCACATGTCATTTGCTCTAAAGACTAAACTAGTACTAAAATACTCCTAAACTAAATTAGTCCTAATTAACACAAGGGCCGGCCATGCACGGAAGTGGGCCGTGGCCAAGCCGGCCACCCACACACACCACACACAGCTCGCAACACACAATTCTGTTTTCTGTTAACAAAAGATAGCGTTTTGTGATTTTCATAGCATTTAAACTACACATCAAATGGATTTGGTCCAGTGGGACAAAATGAAGTTTGTTGAGTGTACTATCTAGTCATATTATTTTTTCTCCTGTTAGTAGTCGTTTAGGCGTTGTTTAGGGACTGTTTAGGGGGCTAGTCAGTGTAATATCAGCGAAGCTAGCTACTGCTACAGTAACGGAATGTTACTGTAGCAGCACAGAATAGCAGCAGCCAGCTATACGCGGGCGAGCGCGAGCGAAGCGCAGCATGGCAACAGCAGTTCGCAAGGGCTCCCGGAGGCACGGCCAGGGGCGCATGACCGCGCGCCGGAGCGGAGCTCCGGCCATGGCATCCGAAGCGCCGGCCGGCGATGAGCAGCGGCAGCAGGACGATGTGTTCGGCGGGGGGGCACAGCCATGCGCGGGCAAGCACGCACGGGGGCGCGGTCGGGCGCAGCCGGTCGTGGCCGAGCGAGGCTGTTACGCGGCCAAGAGAGGAGCTGGGCACGGACGGCGTGACGAGCAGGGAAGGCGGGTGCAGCGAGCAACGACAGCCATGGCGCGCGGTGAGGTTCAGGGGGTAGGCCGCGGCCAGGTCATGGCCGGCGCGGGCTCGGCCAGGGCGCTATCCGTGGCGTGGGGGACGCGTCAGAGAGGCCCGTGAGGCGCGGGCGGCGTTCGAAAGAGGGGAGCGAGGCGCGTCGCGTGGCGCTAACGGTTGGCCTCGGGAAGGCCTAAAACGACAATGGCACGCGGCGAGGCGGACGCCGGAGTTCGGCCATCTCCGCCAATGTCGACAGAGGGCACGAGCAGGCGAGCTGAAGGCTCGGGCGGCACCAGGGAGGCGCCCTGAGCACGTTGACGTGCTTGCCCGACCTTGGCAACGACTACAGCGACGCCGACTAGCTGCGGGCGGAGCTCAGCGCGGCCATCCATGGCGATGGCGGTTACGTGCGCGGAAAAGAGCGGCAGAAGGAGGGGGGAGGAGCAGAGCTCACTGTGCGGCTAAGAAAAGCCCTCGACAGCTTTGTAGCGCAGGGGAGGCGACGAACGGAGCGGTGGAGCTCCGGTGATCCGAGGCGGACGCCGGTTCGATCTGGGGCCTGCGGTGTTCCCCCGCAGCAACGGCTGGCCCCAGGCAATGAGGACGAACGCGGCGGAGCTCTTGGACATGCCAGCTTGGCACGGGGCAGCCGGTGGCCACGGGATCGACGTCGAACGGCGACGACGGTGCCGGGCAACGTGGGGGGGGGAGCCAAAGGGAGAGCGGGGTGGATCTGGAAGGTGAGAGAGGGGAGTGGTGAGCGAGGGGGCAAGTGGGAGAGGGGAACGAGGAGCCGGGAGCGCTGGAGGCCTTATCCCCTCCCGGCATCGCCGGCGAGGTGGTCGGGGGCAGCCATGCCCCTGTAGCGACCGAGACAGAGGAACAGGAAGGGGGGAGCGACCGGGAGGTCTGGTGGGCTGGCTCGGGTGGGTGGTCGACTGGGCCGGCCAGTTAGCCGAGGCCCAAAGGCAGTCAGGGGAGTTTTCCTTTTGACTTTTTTATTTTGCATTTTCTTTTTGCTCCAAAAGACTTTTGTAAAAAGTGTAACTTGTCTCAATAATTATTATGTAGTATTTAGCACTGCCTCAAGAAGTTTAAGAAGCAGTTGGAAAGCCTTAGAATTTTTATAAATTTAAAAGTGATTTAAAAATATTATTTTGACCACTGTTTTATTCATTTAAGGGCATTTAAATAATTTATAAAATATGGGTTTCAACAGGACAAATATCCAGTGGTTATTTACAAGACTTTGAACATTTTGTTTTTCATGTTTGGCAAATTTGAATTTTGACTTCAAATTTGAGTTTGAATCTGAACAGTGATTTGGATCAAGTGAGGATTAGCAACAGTAATGTGATGACGTGGCACCATTAACGGAGCATGACTGTAGCTTAATTATTCAGGCGTCACATCATTCTATACAACAAAAATACCAAAAATATTTATCTTTTTATCTTTATCAGATCTCACCTTTGCAAGTGGCCGTGAAGGGATTGATAACCCCTTTACCGCGTTGGTTGCAAGGTTCTTGATTGTTTGTGCAGGTACTAGGTGATTTGCGTGTAGTCTCCTACTGGATTGATACCTTGGTTCTCAAAAACTGAGGGAAATACTTACACTACTTTGCGGCATCATCCTTTCCTCTTCAAGGGAAAACCAACACATGCTCAAGAGGCAGTAAGAAGGATTTCTGGCATCGTTCCCGGGGCGATCTACGCTCAAGTCAAGACATACCAAGTACCCATCACAAACTCTTATTCCTCGCATTACATTATTTGCCATTTGCCTCTCGTTTTCCTCTCCCCCACTTCACCCTTGCTGTTTTATTCGCCCTTTTTCCGTTCGCTTCTTTCCACTTGCTTCTTGTGTGTCTGTGTGTTAGATTGTTTGTTTTGCCGTCATGGCCGGTCCTTCTATCATTGTTAGTACTCGATAATGAAGTTCTTAATTTTAAACAAAGGGACGGAGAAAATTTAAAAGATGTGTGATGCAGAATTTGCAATGCTCAAAATAGATCCACTAGGAAGCAATCTACTTCCGTTCTTGTTCATAATTTTTATGTAGGCATCACTCCTTGGAACAGATATATTCTTGATACCATTATCGGACGGAATTTCTTGCATAGCCATACTTTTGATTCCTATAATGCTATGATAGATTTGTTAATGGAACTATTTTAACTTTGGAACATGTGATGCAAAGACTTGAAATGATTGAAAATAAAGTTGCCACTGTAGAGTTGATCAAAAATTTGGATAAAAAGATCAATAACTAAATTACCCAATATGGATCTAAGGTAGGAGTTACTCTGATTTGTTTAGAGAAAAAGAACCCATAGTTAATGAAAAGATAGATCAAGATTCCACTAGAATTGATAAACTTGAGGATATTATTACCAACTTAGGGTCTGCCTTTTCTGCCTTGAGAAACACTTCAAACCCTTCTCCTACCAAAGTTGCCAAGTTTATGTATGTTCCTAAAAATAAGGGTGAATCTTCTAGTAAGGAGAATGAGGATCACAAATCAATAAGTGTTCACCCCAACTTTTTCGCTATCATTAAGGAACCTTTTGATACAAATGAGTTTATTGATTTCTTGCCTAGGAGTTTGATAATCAATGAAAGGAAGGAAACTCCTAAGGGATATAAGTGTTCAATTGAAGAATTGCATACCAAAGATGACAATACCTAGATCTATTCTTGTTTTTATGCCCAGCTAGGAGCATTAAACGATAGCGCTTGTTGGGAGGCAACCCAATTTTATTTTTGTTCCTTGCTTTTTGTTCCTGTTTAATAATAAATAATTCATATAGCCTCTGTTTAGATGTGGTTTTGTGTTTTAATTAGTGTTTGTGCCAAGTAAAACCCTTGGGATAACCTACGGTGATAGTTAATTTGATCTTGCTAAAAAACAGAAAATTTTGTGCACACGAGAATAATTTTAATAAATCCCCGAACATGATTTTCAGTTGATTCTTTTTGCAGAAGATTAAAAATCAAATTTTCTAGGACTTCCTATTTTCTCAGAATTTTGGAGTTGCAGAAGTATACGATTGTTACAGATTACTACAGACTGTTCTCTTTTTGACAGATTATGTTTTTCGTGTGTTGTTTGCTTATTTTGATGAATCTATGGCTAGTATCGGGGGGTATGAACCATAGAGAAGTTGGAATACAGTAGGTTTAACACCAATATAAATAAAGAATGAGTTCATTACAGTACCTTAAAGTGGTGGTTTGTTTTCTTACACTAACGGAGCTCATGAGATTTTCTGTTTAAGTTTTGTGTTGTGAAGTTTTCAAGTTTTTGGGTAAAGATTTGATGGATTTTGGAATAAGGAGTGGCAAGATCCTAAGCTTGGGGATGCCCAAGGCACCCCAAGGTAAAATTCAAGGACAACCCAAAGCCTAAGCTTGGGGATGCCCTGGAAGGCATCCCCTCTTTTGTCTTCATCTATCGGTAACTTTACTTGAGGCTATATTTTTATTCACCACATGATATGTGTTTTTCTTGGAGCATCTTGTATGATTTGAGTCTTTGCTTTTTAGTTTAACACAATCATCCTTGATGTACACACCTTTTGGGAGAGACACACATGAATCGGAATTTATTAGAATACTCAATGTGCTTCACTTATACCTTTTGAGCTAGATAATTTTGCTCTAATGCTTCACTTATGCCTTTTTAGATCACGGTGGTGGTTTTATTTTATAGAAATTATTGATCTCTCATGCTTCACTTATATTATTTTGAGAGTCTTTTAGAACAGCATGGTAATTTGCTTTGGCTATAAAATTAGTCCTAATATGATAGGCATCCAAGATGGGTATAATAAAAACTTTCATATAGAGTGCATTAATTACTATGAGAAGTTTGATACTTGATAGTTGTTTTGAGATATAAAGATGGTAATATTAGAGTTGTGCTAGTTGCGTAATTGTGGAATTGAGAAATACTTGTGTTGAGGTTTGCAAGTCCCGTAGCATGCACGTATGGTAAACGTTGTGTGACAAATTTGAAGCATGAGGTGTTTTTGATTGCTTTCCTTATGTGTGGAGGTCGGGATCGCGCGATGGTTAACTCCTACCAACCCTTCCCCTAGGAGCATGCGCATAGTGCTTGGTTTTGATGACTTGTAGATTTTTGCAATAAGTATGTGAGTTCTTTATGACTAATGTTGAGTCCATGGATTATATGCACTCTCACCCATCCATCGTTGCTAGCCTCTTCGGTACCATTCATTGCCCTTTCTCACCTTGAGAGTTGGTGCAAACTTCGCCGGTGCATCCAAACCCCGTGATATGATACGCTCTATCACACATCAGCCTCCTTATATCTTCCTCAAAACAGCCACCATACCTACCTATTATGTCATCTCCATAGCCATTTCGAGATATATTGCCATGCAACTTTCCACCGTTCTGTTTATTATGACATGGTCCATCATTGTCATATTGCTTAGCATGATCATGTAGCTGACATCGTATTTGTGGCAGGCCACCTTCATAATTCTTTCATACATGTCACTCTTGATTCATTGCACATCCCGGTACACCGCCGGAGGCATTCACATAGAGTCATATTTTGTTCTAAGTATCGAGTTGTAATTCTTGAGTTGTAAGTAAATAAAAGTGTGACGATCTTCATTATTAGAGCATTGTCCCATGTAAGGAAAGGATGATGGAGACTATGACTCCCCCACAAGTCGGGATGAGACTCCGGATGAAAAATAAAAGAGGCCAAATAAGCCCAAATAAAAAAAGAGGCCATAAAAATGTCGCGCCCAATATGCGACCCTATCCAAGAGGAACTCGAAGGTCCCACCAAGGATAGACCCGCATATTGAAACGCTTTTGCAAGGTGGATATCATTACATCAACATTACATAATAGAGGGGATACATACAAAAGGCATACAATGCCACATGAATACAACAATACAACATACAAGAACAACATCCGACTATGGATGAATCATAAACAAAAACTCAAACAATATCCACCCTGCAAGCCCAGGCTGCCGACCTGGAACCTATCCCCTGATCGAAGAAGCAGAAGAAGAACTCAACGCAAGCAAGCATCGCTCTCGCGTCATGATCATCGCATAACCTGTACCTGCAACTGTTGGTTTAGTAATCTGTGAGCCACGAGGACTCAGCAATCCCATTACCATGGGTATCAAGACTAGCAAAGCTTAATGGGAAAGGAAGGGGTAAAGTGGTGAGGTTGCAGCAGCGACTAAGCATGATATGGTGGCTAACAAACGCAAATAAGAGCGAGAAGAGAAACAAAGGAACGGTCGTCAACTAGTAATGATCAAGAGGTGATCCTAAACTCCTACTTACGTCAAACATAACCTAGAAACCGTGTTCACTTCCCGGACTCCGCCGAGAAGAGACCATCACGGCTACACACGCGGTTGATGCGTTTTATTTCGGATCAGGTGTCAAGTTATCTACAACCGGACATTAACAAATTCCCATCTGCCACATAACCGCGGGCACGGCTCTCGAAAGTTTAAACCCTGCAGGGGTGTCCCAACTTAGCCCATGACAAGCTCTCGCGATCAACGAAGGAATAGACCTTCTCCCAGGAAGACCCGGTCAGTCTCGGAATCCCGGTTTACAAGACATTTCGACAATGGTAAAACAAGACCAGCAAAGCCTCCCGCTGTGCCGACAAATCCCGATAGGAGCTGCACATATCTCGTTCTCAGGGCACACCGGATGAGCAAGACGTCGGGTTGGCATAGACCCTAGTTGCCCAGGGGGCGCCGGACATCGCTCAGTTCGGACCAGCACTTAGACAAGCACTGGCCCGGGGGGGCTAAAATAAAGATGACCCTTGGGTTGGCCGACCCAAGGGAAGGGTATAGGTGGTGGTGAGGCAAATGGTAAAACCAAGGTTGGGCCTTGCTGGACAAGTTTTATTCAAAGCGAACTGTCAGGGGGGTCCCATAAATCACCCGACCGCGTTAGGAACGCAAAATCCGGGAACATAACACCGATATGACAGAAACTAGGGCGGCAAGAGTGGAACAAAACACCAGGCATAAGGCCGAGCCTTCCACCCTTTACCAAGTATATAGATGCATTAATAATATAAGAGATATTGTGATATCCCAACATAACCCTGTCCACCATGGAGAAATCTTCAACTTCACCTGCAACTAGCAACGCTATAAGAGGGGCTGAGCAAAAGCGGTAACATAACCAAACAACGGTTTGCATAGGAAAGGTGTCAAAGGTTAGAGGTTCATGGCAATATGGGATGGCTTGATAAACAGGTAATAGGTAGCGCAGCATAGCGATAGAACGAAGCAACTAGCATAGCAATGATAGTAGTGAGATCCAGGGTAGCGGTCATCTTGCCTGAAATCCCGCTAGGAAGAAGAACGAGTCCATGAAGAAGACGAACGGATGAAGCCGAACCAACCGTAGACGAACGAATCCTCACGATCGCAACGAAACAGGAACTAACAAGAAGAAGCACACAACATAGGTAAACACGCCACACATGAACAAGGCATGATGCACAACAAGCATGATGCATGACCAAGCTACATGAAGCTACTCATGGCAAGAGATGATGCAAACAAGAACAACACATCAAGGCAAGTTTAAATGAGGCCGGGAACAACATATAACAATTCCGGTAAGTCCTCATGCAAATTTCGAAATTGGTCCAGATCTGAATAAACCTTATGTTCAAGTTGTTAAACAGCAAGTTAAGATGCGCCAAGATGATCTACATGAGATTCTAGTCAAGTTACATATAAAGTTCATTAGATTCGGAGCTACGGCCTAGAAGATATGAGCAAAACAAGTTAAACATGGCATTGATGCAAAATGCACTCAAACATCAAGCAAACACCTCAAAACAAGGATGCAACATGATAATAAATCAAGCAAGTTTCATATAGAGCACTCTCAAAACGGAGCAACGGTGCAACACATACACTCTATACAAGGCATAACAACAATCTGTCCATAACAGCAACTAGGCATATTCCAAGCATCAAAACAGTATGCTACAGCACCCCAACATAAGAACAAAAGGCATGGGCATGAAGTACAGGTAAAGCACAACAAGACATGAACACTAAGCTATCTCCAGAAACAACTAGAACATGCTCAAAAGGACATGGAGATATTGCAAATAATAACAGTTTCAGACTTATCAGGAAATAACATCAGGTTGCAATGTTTAGAGCAAGCAAACAACATGTTACAGGAACATATTATGGCAAACAAAGGCATGGCATGAATCTACTAATTGCATAGACCAAAAGTCCCTTACTGACCATGAGCCAAAAAGGCATAGAAAATATGATGGCACCCATGTAAACATGGCAAGTTATATTACAGATTCAAACATGGCAGGAACAACAATAAGTAAGCATGTTCGTGAGCTTGAACCACTCACCACAGAGCAATACATGGCATGGCAAGGCAACCAACAGTAAGAAGACATGTTTGTGAAGCTAAGAATGTCAAGAGAAAGGTCATAGGGTGCATGGAACACTAGCAAAACACATGGGAACAAGTGAACTTAATGTTAACCGGCTGACAGCAACAATATCAAGCAACTTTGCAGCAAGATATGAACAATCTACAGCAAGCTATAAATACAACCAGGGGCATGGATGGATAGGTCATAACATGTAGATCAAAACATGTTTATAGAGCATCTGCAGATTATGCATAGAATGATTAGTAGCAACATGTTAACATAGCAACAAAATATGACAGAATCTGTCTAGCAAAACAGCAGCAACAAGTACTCTCCTAAACAAGCTCGATTCATTCACCACAAGTCATTGCATGACAATATAAGCATAGCATCATCAAGAAGACATGTTTTTGAAACAAACCAAGGCAAGAACAAGTCCATAGCATGCAACGATCAACTATAGCAACCTTGGCCAAATTGAATAACATGTAAACAATCTGCCAGGAAACATTTTGAAGCAAAAGTAGAGCACTCAAATGACATGCTAGGCTACTCCATAATGGCAAACAAGGGCATGAATGGATATACAATAACCATATGTTCAAAACACCCCTACTGAAGTATCTCAAAATAAGCATGGATATCTCTGTAGCATCAAGTTTACATGGCATCAAAATAACAGTAGAACAGGGACTGAAATCAGCAATATCACGAAGCCTAGTTTGCATGCTTGTGCTAGTCACCACATTGATCACAAAAATACATGGCATACACCCCTGGAAAGATGGCATGGCATAGATCAAAACACATGAAGACATCAACCTCATAGGATGCACACATCAATCATGGCAAAAATGACAAATGAGCAAGTTATAACAGTTTCAGCAGATTAACATCAACATGCACTCTTCCAACAGCATTTCGGGCATCGAGATGAGCTCAAATGAAAATTATGCAATGGAATGAAATTAAGTACTCGTCGAGGCGAACAATTTGACATATTACACGCACGAAACGAATCTACGGATGCAGAGATACAGCAGGTCAAACATGGCATGATTTTGCAAAGTTATCAGGGACTTAGTGGGAAAGTCACCTCGCGGGGCCGGCGAAGTCAACGCGGGCGGCAGCGGCTCCGGTGAGTCGGGGCAGTCCGGTGAGGCGCGGGGAAGGGCGGAGGAGGCCGGGGTTGGCCGGAGAGGGTGCCG
>NC_057795.1:309731737-309738415 GCF_018294505.1 Triticum aestivum | reverse complement strand
GACGGCGGGTGGCGGCGTGCCACGTGGTGGCACGGGAGTGGGCGTGGGCGGCGGTGCGGGGACGGGCGGACATGTCCGGCCCGGTTCGGACGTGTCCGTCGGCGGGAGGAGGAAGAAGGCTAGGGTTTGGACGAAAATGATCCGAAAATGGAGAGGGGAAGACGTTTTTATAGGTGGAGGGAGCTAGGAGAGTCCAAATGAGGTGCGGTTTTCGCCCACACGATCGTGATCGAACGACCGAGAGCATGTAGGGGAGTTAGATGGGTTTTGGCCCACTTTGGAAGGGGTGTTGGGCTGCACACAAAAGAGGCTTTATGGTTACCCGGTTAACCGTTGGAGTATCAAACGACCTTCAAATGGCACGAAACTTGACAGGCGGTCTACCGGTGCTATACCAAGGCCGCTTGACAAACTTCGGTCCATTCCGAGAAAGTTTAACACCCGCACAAGAGAAGAGGCAAAAAGGGGACGCCGGATGACATAGGAGCGCCGGATTGCAAAACGGACAACGGGGAAAATGCTCGGATGCAAGAGATGAACACATATGCAAAATGAGATGCACATGATGACATGATATGAAATGCAGATGATGACATGGCAAATGCAACACGCAAGCAAATGACATGGCAACAACGACGAATAACTGAAGAACACCTGGCGCATCGGAACCGGGGCGTTACAACACTCCACTAACAAGAGATCTCGTCCCGAGATCTTAGGACCGAGACGGAAGGGAAAAAGGATGAGGTGAAACAAGAACTCAAGAGAAGAAGCAAAGAAACAAGAGCACTCGAGAAGAAGAGAGGAACGACGAGAATGACAAGAATCGAAAGCTCACGAAATCAAATAGACTATGAAATCACTCGTTCTAACCGGAGTGGTTAGAAAGAGAAAAGAAACGAATAAGACTGAAAGGATTTAGGTAGCACTCCGGCTGAAAAATGGATGAATAGAACACGAGCTTGAGAGGATGGAATGATACTTGATGAAGACATGACACAAAACCTCTGGAAAGAATTGAAAGAGTTGAATGAAAAGAACGGAGAAGAAAATGACAACTTGTGCCACGAATGAAATGAGAATAAGAATTATGTTATGCTTATCCTTGATCAAATTAAATTGATGACAAGCAATGGATTCTTGCATACTACTTATTCTCTTGAAAAGGATTAAGGGGAATATAGCACAAAACTTGAGAAAGTCTTCATGAACCACCGGTAGGATTGAAAAGAACGAATGAATTAATATGATAACCAAAGAAAAAGAATCTTGAACGAACCACCGTAAGAATTCGAAAATGGCTGATGAAAGAGAATGAATCACCGGGAAGAATTAGAAGAACAAATATGCTTGAGGGGGGTTTAGATGCAAAAGAACAAAGAGATCATGAGCTGATTATAGAACACTTGAACGAAGCACCGGAAGAATATTGAGACGAACGAAAGGACACGGATAAAGAATAATTGGAGAACGAATCTGAAAACTTAGAACGAAGAAACCTTCCGAAAAGATGGCCTCCGGATTATCGAGAGAGAAAGCAACTCCTGAATGCTCCGGATGGATGAAAAGAATTTGCATGACTAGAAACAATTTGATAGGATAACATCGAGCTAGCACCGCGAATCTCCGGGAGAACGGACAAGATTTAAGAGAAATCTTCTTCTATCTTCAAATGATGACGAGAAACACCACCAAAATTACTGAGATACTCCGGGAGAATGAAAAGCGAAAAGGTTGAGCCGACGATGAAATGATTTGAAATCGATCTTGGAAAAGGCATGTGACTGATGAAATTCATTCTTACGTCACACTTGAAAAGAATTTGAGAATAACTCCGGGAGAATTAGAAGAGTCAGTTAAGATCCTGGGAAAAAACCTGTGGGTTAAGGCCCACTAAAAGAGAAAAACACCGTTGGACAGGGATGTTGAACAGATAGATGATGCACCGGAATAATTGAAATATCTGAATGAGGTGACAACCTCGAATTAATTGGAACACAGACGAATCTCCTGAGATGTCTTGAACACTCCGGAAGGATAAAATGGCAAGAGGCGAACGAGCAAAGGGAAATATTTGAGCTAAGGTAAAGAATATGATCGACAACAAAGAAAACTTGGATTGTGTGCACCGGAAAAAGAAAGGGATGAAGAATGACGAACGAGACGAGAATTCACCGGTTGAAACAATTGACGAAAGACTGAAGATGCTCCACACGAATGAAATTGATGGTCGAAAGAGACTCAAACTCCGGAAGAAAAGGGTGGGAGGGCGGGAAAAAGAAAGGAAACTTGGAAGGGGAAACCGACGAATATCTTGAAGAGAAAACACTGGTTGAAAATCATTGAAGAAAGAAAGCAAAGACTTCGCACGAGTAGGATGGATACTCGATTACGGACTCCGGTTTCGAGGAGAAGAAGGGAGGGCGGGTGGGAAAAGAAAACAACTGAGGATTGAACTTGACATCGATGAAGAGGCTCGAGTCAACTTGACGAGAAATGCATCGGATAAAAGAGGATGGACAACTCACGAAACTAACCACGTGATCCTAAAGAAAAATTTGAACGGGAAGAGGAGTAGTTCAAAACACCTACATCAAGATTCCTCACCAGAGCGACGAAGGGGCTGAGGAGTAAAAAGAATTCCTACCCTCCGATATAACTAGACTCCAAAAATTAGTTTTCTTCTAGACTCGACAACGGCCAAACTACACGATCAATCAAGGGGGGCTCCTAAGGTCGGTCGAGGCTCTGATACCAACTTGTCATGCCCAATATGCGACCCTATCCAAGAGGAACTCGAAGGTCCCACCAAGGATAGACCCGCATATTGAAACGCTTTTGCAAGGTGGATATCATTACATCAACATTACATAATAGAGGGGATACATACAAAAGGCATACAATGCCACATGAATACAACAATACAACATACAAGAACAACATCCGACTACGGATGAATCATAAACAGAAACTCAAACAATATCCACCCTGCTAGCCCAGGCTGCCGACCTGGAACCTATCCCCTGATCGAAGAAGCAGAAGAAGAACTCAACGCAAGCAAGCATCGCTCTCGCGTCATGATCATCGCATAACCTGTACCTGCAACTGTTGTTGTAGTAATCTGTGAGCCACAAGGACTCAGAAATCCCATTACCATGGGTATCAAGACTAGCAAAGCTTAATGGGAAAGGAAGGGGTAAAGTGATGAGGTTGCAGCAGCGACTAACCATGATATGGTGGCTAACAAACGCAAATGAGAGCGAGAAGAGAAACAAAGGAACGGTCGTCAACTAGTAATGATCAAGAGGTGATCCTAAACTCCTACTTACGTCAAACATAACCCAGAAACCGTGTTCACTTCCCGGACTCCGCTGAGAAGAGACCATCACGGCTACACACGCGGTTGATGCGTTTTATTTCGGATCAGGTGTCAAGTTATCTACAACCGGACATTAACAAATTCCCATCTGCCACATAACCGCAGGCACGGCTCTCGAAAGTTTAAACCCTGCAGGGGTCTCCCAACTTAGCCCATGACAAGCTCTCACGATCAACGAAGGAATAGACCTTCTCCCAGGAAGACCCGATCAGTCTCGGAATCCCGGTTTACAAGACATTTCGACAATGGTAAAACAAGACCAGCAAAGCCTCCCGCTGTGCCGACAAATCCCGATAGGAGCTGCACATATCTCGTTCTCAGGGCACACCGGATGAGCAAGACGTCGGGTTGGCATAGACCCTGGTTGCCTAGGGGGCGCCGGACATCGCTCGGTTCGGACCAGCACTTAGACAAGCACTGGCCCGGGGGGGGCTAAAATAAAGATGACCCTTGGGTTGGCCGACCCAAGGGAAGGGTATAGGTGGTGGTGAGGCAAATGGTAAAACCAAGGTTGGGTCTTGCTGGACAAGTTTTATTCAAAGCGAACTGTCAGGGGGGTCCCATAAATCACCCGACCGCGTTAGGAACGCAAAATCCGGGAACATAACACCGGTATGACGGAAACTAGGGCGGCAAGAGTGGAACAAAACACCAGGCATAAGGCCAAGCCTTCCACCCTTTACCAAGTATATAGATGCATTAATAATATAAGAGATATTGTGATATCCCAACATGACCCTGTCCACCATGGAGAAATCTTCAACTTCACCTGCAACTAGCAACGCTATAAGAGGGGCTGAGCAAAAGCGGTAACATAGCCAAACAACGGTTTGCATAGGAAAGGTGTCAAAGGTTAGAGGTTCATGGCAATATGGGATGGCTTGATAAACAGGTAATAGGTAGCGCAGCATAGTGATAGAACGAAGCAACTAGCATAGCAATGATAGTAGTGAGATCCAGGGTAGCGGTCATCTTGCCTGAAATCCCGCTAGGAAGAAGAACGAGTCCATGAAGAAGACGAACGGATGAAGCCGAACCAACCGTAGACGAACGAATCCTCACGATCGCAACGAAACAGGAACTAACAAGAAGAAGCACACAACATAGGTAAACACACCACACATGAACAAGGCATGATGCACAACAAGCATGATGCATGACCAAGCTACATGAAGCTACTCATGGCAAGAGATGATGCAAACAAGAACAACACATCAAGGCAAGTTTAAATGAGGCCGGGAACAACATATAACAATTCCGGTAAGTCCTCATGCAAATTTCGAAATTGGTCCAGATCTGAATAAACCTTATGTTCAAGTTGTTAAACAGCAAGTTAAGATGCGCCAAGATGATCTACATGAGATTCTAGTCAAGTTACATATAAAGTTCATTAGATTCGGAGCTACGGCCTAGAAGATATGAGCAAAACAAGTTAAACATGGCATTGATGCAAAATGCACTCAAACATCAAGCAAACACCTCAAAAGAAGGATGCAACATGATAATATGACACTACATGCAAAATCAAGCAAGTTTCATATAGAGCACTCTCAAAACGGAGCAACGGTGCAACACATACACTCTATACAAGGCATAACAACAATCTGTCCATAACAGCAACTAGGCATATTCCAAGCATCAAAACAGTATGCTACAGCACCCCAACATAAGAACAAAAGGCATGGGCATGAAGTACAGGTAAAGCACAACAAGACATGAACACTGAGCTATCTCCAGAAACAACTAGAACATGCTCAAAAGGACATGGAGATATTGCAAATAATAACAGTTTCAGACTTATCAGGAAATAACATCAGGTTGCAATGTTTAGAGCAAGCAAACAACATGTTACGGGAACATATTGTGGCAAAAAAAGGCATGGCATGAATCTACTAATTGCATAGACCAAAAGTCCCTTACTGACCATGAGCCAAAAGGGCATAGAAAATATGATGGCACCCATGTAAACATGGCAAGTTATATTACAGATTCAAACATGGCAGGAACAACAATAAGTAAGCATGTTCGTGAGCTTGAACCACTCACCACAGAGCAATACATGGCATGGCAAGGCAACCAACAGTAAGAAGACATGTTTGTGAAGCTAAGCATGTCAAGAGAAAGGTCATAGGGTGCATGGAACACTAGCAAAACACATGGGAACAAGTGAACTTAATGTTAACCGGCTGACAGCATCAATATCAAGCAACTTCGGAGCAAGATATGAACAATCTACAGCAAGCTATAAATGCAACCAGTGGCATGGATGGATAGGGCATAACATTTAGATCAAAACATGTTTATAGAGCATCTCCAGATTATGCATAGAATGATTAGTAGCAATATGTTAACATAGCAACAAAATATGACAGAATCTGTCTAGCAAAACAGCAACAGCAAATACTCTCCTAAACAAGCTCGATTCGTTCACCACAAGTCATTGCATGATAAGATAAGCATAGCATCATCAAGAAGACATGTTTGTGAAACAAACCAAGGCAAGAACAAGTCCATAGCATGCAAGGATAAACTATAGCAACCTTGGCCAAATTGAATAACATGTAAACAATCTGCCAGGAAACATTTTGAAGCAAAAGTAGAGCACTCAAATGACATGCTAGGCTACTCCATAATTGCAAACAAGGGCATGAATGGATAGACAATAACCATATGTTCAAAACACCCTTACTGAAGTATCTCAAAATAAGCATGGATATCTCTGTAGCATCAAGTTTACATGACATCAAAATAACAGCAGAACAGGGACTGAAATCAGCAATATCACGAAGCCTAGTTTGCATGCTTGTGCTAGTCACCACATTGATCACAAAAATACATGGCATGCACCCCTAGAAAGATGGCATGGCATAGATCAAAACACATGAAGACATCAACCTCATAGGATGCACACATCAATCATGGCAAAAATAACAAATGAGCAAGTTATAACAGTTTCAACAGATTAACATCAACATGCACTCTTCCAACAGCATTTCGGGCATCAAGATGAGCTCAAATAAAAAGGATGCAATGGAATGAAATGAAGTACTCGTCGAGACGAACAATTTAACATATTACACGCACGAAACGGAGCTATGGATGCAAAGATACAGCAGGTCAAACATGGCATGATTTTGCAAAGTTATCACGGACTTGGTGGGAAAATCACCTCGCGGGGGCGGCGAAGTCAACGCGGGCGGCAGCGGCTCCGGTGAGTCGGGGCAGTCCGGCGAGGCGCGGGGAAGGGCGGAGGAGGTCGGGGTTGGCCGGAGAGGGTGCCGGCGAGGCCAGGCCGGTCC
>NC_057795.1:309710999-309731118 GCF_018294505.1 Triticum aestivum | reverse complement strand
AATGTCCGGCCCGGTTCGGACGTGTCCATCGGCGGGAGGAGGAAGAAGGCTAGGGTTTGGACGAAAATGATCCGAAAATGGAGAGGGGAAGACGTTTTTATAGGTGGAGGGAGCTAGGAGAGTCCAAATGAGGTGCGATTTTCGCCCACATGATCGTGATCGAACGACCGAGAGCATGGATGGGAGTTAGATGGGTTTTGGTCCACTTTGGAAGGGGTGTTGGGCTGCACACAAAAGAGGCTTTACGGTTACCCGGTTAACCGTTGGAGTATCAAACGACCTCCAAAAGGCACGAAACTTGACAGGCGGTCTACCGGTGCTATACCAAGGCCGCTTGACAAACCTTGGTCCATTCCGAGAAAGTTTAACACCCGCACAAGAGAAGAGGCAAAAAGGGGACGCCGGATGACATAGGAGCGCCGGATTGCAAAACGGACAACGGGGAAAATGCTCGGATGCAAGAGATGAACACGTATGCAAAATGAGATGCACATGATGACATGATATGAAATGCAGATGATGACATGGCAAATGCAACACGCAAGCAAATGACATGGCAACAACGACGAACAACTAAAGAACACCTAGCGCATCGAAACCGGGGCGTTACAAAAAAAGTGGAGAAGGCCCAAATAAAAAAATGAGAGAAAAAAAGAGAAGGGGCAATGTTACTATCCTTTTCCACACTTGTGCTTCAAAGTAGCACCATGATCTTCATGATAGAGAGTCTCTTATTTTGTCACTTTCATATACTAGTGGGAATTTTTCATTATAGAACTTGGCTTGTATATTCCAATGATGGGCTTCCTCAAAATGCCCTAGGTCTTCGTGAGCAAGCAAGTTGGATGCACACCCACTTAGTTTCTTTTCTTGAGCTTTCATATAATTATAGCTCTAGTGCATCCGTTTCATGGCAATCCCTACTCCATGCATTGACATCAATTGATGGGAATCTCCATAGCCCGTTGATTAGCCACGTCAATGTGAGACTTTCTCCTTTTTTGTCTTCTCACACAACCTCCATCATCATATTCTATTCCATCCATAGTGCTATGTCCATGGCTCGCGCTCATATATTGTGTGAAAGTTGAAAGAGTTTGAAAAGACTAAGTATGAAACAATTGCTTGGCTGAAACCGGGGTTGTGCATGATAGGAGCATTTTGTGTGACAAAAATGAAGCATGGCCAAACTATATGATTTTGTAGGGATAAGCTTTCTTTGGCTATGTTATTATTTGGTTGGTTAGCATACTTGAAATATTATTATTTTTACGTCAATATTAAACTTTTGTCTAGAATCTTTTGGATCTAAACATTCATGCCATAATAAAGAGAGTTACATTGAAAATTATGCTAGGTAGCATTCCACATCAAAATTTCTGTTTTTATCATTTACCTACTCGAGGACAAGCACGAATTAAGCTTGGGGATGCTTGATACGTCTCCAACTTATCTATAATTTTTGATTGTTTCATGCTATTATATTATCTGTTTTGGATGTTTAATGGGCTTTAATATTCTCTTTTATATTATTTTTGGGACTAACCTATTAACCGAAGGCCCAGTGAAATTGTTGTTTTTTGCCTATTTCAATGTTTCGCTGAAAAGGAATATCAAATGGAATCTAAACAGAATGAAACCTTCGCGAGGATCTTTCTTGGAACAAACGCAGTCCAAGAGACTTGGAGTGGAAGTTAGAGGCGCAACGAGGCGGCCACGAGGCAGGAGGGTGCGCCCAGGGGGATAGGCGCACCCCCACCCTTGTGGGCCCCTCGTAGCTCCACCGACCTACTTCTTTCGCCTATATATACTCTTATACCCTGAAAACATCCAGAAGAGCCATGAAACCACTTTTCCACCGCCGCAACCTTTTGTACCCGTGAGATCACATCTTAGGGCCTTTCCGGTGCTCTGCCAGAGGGGGATTCGATCATGGAGGGCTTCTACATCAGCACCATAGCCTCTCCGATGATGTGTGAGTAGTTTACCACAGACCTTCGGGTCCATAGTTATTAGCTAGATGGCTTCTGCTCTCTCATTGGTTTTCAATACAAAGTTCTCCTTGATGTTCTTGGAGATCTATTCGATGTAATACTTTTTGCGGTGTGTTTGTCGAGGTCCGATGAATTGTGGGTTTATGATCAAGATTATCTATGCACAATATTTGATTCTTCTCTGAATTCTTATATGCATGATTTGATATCTTTGCAAGTCTCTTCGAATTATCAGTTTAGTTTGGCCTACTAGATTGATCTTTCTTGCAATGGAGAAGTGCTTAGCTTTGGGTTCAATCTTGCGGTGTCCTTTCCCAGTGATAGAAGGGGCAGCAAGGCACGTAATGTATTGTTTCCATCGAGGATAAAAAGATGGGGTTTATAACATATTGCTTGAGTTTATCCCTCTACATCATGTCATCTTACCTAATGCGTTACTCTGTTCTTATGAACTTAATACTCTAGATGCATGCTGGATAGCGGTCGATGTGTGGAGTAATAGTAGTAGATGCAGAATCGTTTCGGTCTACTTGTCACGGACGTGATGCCTATGTTCATGATCATGCCTAGATATTCTCATAACTATGCGCTTTTCTATCAATTGCTCGGTAGTAATTCGTTCACCCGCCGTAATATATGCTATCATGAGAGAAGCCACTAGTGAAACCTATGGCCCCCGGGTCTACTTTACATCATATAAGTTTCCGATCTATAAATCTAGTTTACTATTTATTTTTCAATCTTTACTTTTCATTCTATAGAACAAAAATACCAAAAATATTTATCTTATTATCTTTATCAGATCTCACATTTGCAAGTGGCCGTGTAGGGATTGATAACCCCTTTATCGCGTTGGTTGCAAGGTTCTTGATTGTTTGTGCAGGTACTAGGCGATTTGCATGTAGTCTCCTACTGGATTGATATCTTGGTTCTCAAAAACTGAGGGAAATACTTATGCTACTTTGTTGCATCACCCTTTTCTCTTCAAGGGAAAACCTGAAAGTACATGTAGTCCCCATGTGTGGTTTTGGTAATTAATGACAATCCTAATGGACTAATGTTTGCATTAAGTTATACATTTGAAGGAAAGTTCCATTTCCAATGCATGAAGAATATTGGATGAGCTGGAGGATGTTTATTCCATGGTGATGCAACAAGGAGATAGAATGGATTCAAAATGAATGCCATATACATATTGTTGTGCATGCATCAAGGCTTATGGGTTGAACCATGATGGATCAAGATCTTGAGAGAATGATTAAAGAGAAGAATTCTATATATGCTTGATGATAGGATCATTATGAGCTCATTTGTTGAGTCGGGGATTATTATGTCTTGAAGCAAGTAATTCAAGTGAAGAATTCATTGTGCCTCTCAAGATACTATGTTGGAGCATGAGAACGGGCAAATGATGTCCAATATGATATTCAAGGAGAAACTTGATATGGTCATGTTGAATTGAGATATTGGTTATTATGTCTTGAAGAAATGAAGCATAGTGAAGATATCAATAGGGCCTTCAAGACATCAATATTAATCATGGAGCAAAGATAAATGTTGACCAAGATGAAGATCAAAGATTGACCTCTAAGATGGACAACACACAAGCGCATATCATGTGCCACATGAGATCTTGTGGTATGGTAAGAATTTATCAATTGTGCTTTGTGTACTAACCCATACTATGTGTTGTCTATGTTATGTGGGTTAGGTAATTCTCATGAGCTTGGTCCTTATAAGAAAGCTTGGTGCTCATCAAAGTATGTCATCAAGTAATTAATGTTGATGGACAAGTAAAGATGAATGCAAAGCAAAGCTTCCCACATTGTGTATGGGGGAGCTACTTGAAGACTTCTCGAATGTCTTGCCTTCAACTTGAGCCATGAAGAAACATCAATATAAAGCTCAAGTGAAAGGCTCTAGTCAAAGGTATTAGTTCCTTTGGCTTTAGATGTGAGGATCGATGACCATCGAAAAGGATATATGCTCAGGAATGAGTTTTCGGAAGCTATCTAGTATAGCTCTTTTATGATTCTTGAGTTATAGGGATCTCGCACTATTAAGAGAGGATCAAAGGAGTTAGTGATGGATTTGCTCAAGTCAACATCATCTATTTCTATTCTTCTCACATCATATTCCAACATAGGCATATTTCGCTCCTATCCAATACAAATACAATATGCCTACATATCTCAAAAGAAAATCCAAAGCCAACTAGGTTCCCCAAAGTATATGTATAACCATTGCATGCTTTGCACCCTCCATTTTGGCTTATCTTGGGTGGTTCTATATGTGAGGACCTGGAGTTTTTCCATAGCTTCAAAACGAGCCCAAGATCATCAAAATCGGAGTCCGGATGTAAAAGTTATGCATGTTTCGGTTTTGGGGTTCCTGCTGTTTTTTTGATGGCCGGACATCCGGGACTTGGCCGGATGTCTGGGCTTCCGGGTCGCCCCGGATGTCCGGGATCCTCCCGGAAATCCGGCCCGCAAATTCCAGAACCTGTTTTCAAATGTTGGTTGTGCCCGCCGAATGTCCGGCACTTGCCCGGATGTCCGGGGGCCCAAGTTTGGCCAGATGTCCGGGTTCGGCCAGATGTCCGGGCCCTGTAACCTGTTTTTCTGCGTACTTGTGTGCACACTTCACAGCGTCCGGATGTCCGGCCCCAGGCCCGGATGTCCGGCCCGACACAACCACTTACACTCCAACGGCCATATTTGCACTACCACTATATATAACCTTCTTCCACCCCGGGAGAAGGTTGAGCAACACATTCATATGAACCCTAGAACACAAAAAGGCTCCCTCTCACTTCTCCTACACCAAATCTTAGATCCCGGAGAGATTCGTGAGAGTTCTTGAGAGATTTTCCAATCAAGTGATAGATCCACTCCCTCTCCCTCTCTTGACCAAAGGAATTCGTGATTTGAGCAAGTCTTGAGCATTTCCCCTATGTTCTTGTTACTCTTGGAGGTTGGAGACTCCTAGGCGTTAGGAGTGCTCCGGTGAGGAATCGACTTGTGATTTGTCCCCCGGAAAGTTTGTGAAGGTTTGGAGGCCGCCTCAAGGTCTACCACTAGTGGTTGAGAATCGCCTTCGTGGTGATATCTCAAGGAGAATAGGGTGAGCCTTCGTGGCGTTGGTGTGCCTTCGTGGTAACATCCACCTCTCTAACGGTGACTAGCTTCCCTCCAAGGAAGTGAACATCGGGATACATCCTCGTCTCCGTGACTTTGGTTATCCCTAACCCTAACTCCTTACTTGTGGTTTAGTTTGGTCATTTGACCATGCATTCACTATATTTTGTTGTCCTCGTTATATTGTGGTGGTTGATTATATTGTGTTGGCCATTTCCTTGTAGAGATTATTTAGGCCTACACTTCATATTCCGCAATTCATACTTGCTACTATTGATATACATTGTGATTAGTGTGAATTGCTAACTTGTGTTATAAACTTCCATATATTGTGATATTGCTCAAGTAAGTTTGTGTAACTTACTTAAGTTTGCTTGAATCATTCAATTCCATATATTGTGATACAATTTGTGTAAGCTTGTATTGCTTACTTGTGGTTGTGTGTATTATTCATTTCCATACCTCGTGATATACACTGAGTAAGTTTGTGTGACTTACTTGTGCTTACTCATATCCTCGTTGTTCTCATCTTGTTTATGCTAAGTTGTTGGTGCACTTAGTGAGCTTAGTATATTTAGGATTTGTGCTTGAAAAGTATCCGCTTAGTTTATTTCCGCATTAGGATATAGCCAAATCCGTAAAAGATTTTAAAACGCCTATTCACCCCCTCCCCCCTCTAGGCAACATCGTGGTCCTTTCAATTGGTATCAGAGCAAGGTCTCTCCTTATTAGGCTTAACCGCCTAGAGAGTAACGATGTCGACTAGTGAACTAGTGCACGATGACACATTTGTTTTAATGGCACAAATTACATTATGTGGAGATTACACATGCTTTGTCATTTTCGGGTCATGGGTCCAAATGCTTTGCGGATTGTGGTTGTAGGGAATTCAAATCTAAAGGATGGACAATCTCCGTCACTTGGTGATATGCATCTTGATAGTGAAGCTTTAAGTATCATTCACCAAGCTATAACCTTCAAGGTGTTCAAGTCAATCTCGTCTTGTTCGTTGGCTCATGATGCTTGGACCAAAATTGAAGATATATATGGTGGGTCCAATCTTGATGAAGACAATATTCTTTTGGGGGAGTTAATGGAGGAGTTCTCCACATTTTTAAATCATGAAGAGCTCTCTATTGCTTCCACCTCCGATGACTTGCATACCTCAACATCTTTCACTTCACCAACATGTGGCATACCACAAGGTAATGACATGGTGAGTGAAGAAATATCCTGTAATAATGGTGTTAAGCTCATTTGTGATGATATGCTTGATCTCTCATGTTGCCATGATAGAAATGTTTTGGTTTCCTCTAGTTTTTCTATGACTAACCATGTAGAGGAAATCAAGAAAGATGAGGCATGCTTGATTGATGAAGAACCCTCTTCTACAAAAGAATCATCATCAACCCCTTTTGTTCACATGTGCCTCATGGCAAGAGGTAATGACGAGGTATCATCTTCTCTTAGTGATAATGATGATAGTTGTAATGAGGAAGATGATGAAGTCTTGACTCAAAATCTCTATGAGATTGGGAAAACTCTTCGTAGAGCTAAAAATAAGACTTATAAAAGGCTCCAAGATGTTCTTGCTTGCTTTCAAAAACGTAATGACTTATTTCTTTACGAGCAAGCAAAAAGTGAACAACTTGAACATGAACTTGCTATGGCTCATCAATGTCTTAGTGACTTGAGGTCTTTAAAAGAAGAGACTGAAGTTACTCATTGTAAACTTAAAGAGGATTTTGAGGACCTTGACCTTGACTACAAGAAGGTCAAAGGAGAGCTCACCAAACTCTCTAAGTCTCATGAGGAACTTCAAGCTACTCATGCGGAGTCTCTAGCTTCTACATGCTACTCTCATATTGATAATGATGCTTGTGCTACTAACTCTATCTTGTGTGAAGCATCGATATTAAAAGAAAATGTTGAGCTAAGGACTCAACTTGATTTGCTAACTAGCAATTATGGGAAATTGGGAGAAAGTCATAAAAGCTCTCAGGCACTCATGAGAATCTTGTAATCTCTCATTATGAGTTAAAGTTAGATCATGAGGCTATGGTCACCAAGGTAAAATCATGTGAGTCTCATGTGGATATTAGCACATCTTCTACTCGAAATGCCTTATTATCATGTGCTAGTCCTTGCAATTCCTCTCTACATGATATTGGTACATCTTGTAATGAATTGCTCACCATGCCTTGTTGCTCTAACAATGAAGCTTCTACTTCCTCTAGTTCTTTTGTTAATACTAACCTTGTAGAGGAAAATAAAGAGCTCAAGGCCCAAGTCACTAGTTTGAAGAAAGACTTGGAAAAATGTTGTGATAATGTCTTGAGTGTGCAAAAGGACCCTCAGGACAAAATAGGACTTGATTTCATCTCCAACAAGAAGAAGTCCAAGAACAATAAGAAGGGACAAGATCAAGTCAAGAATTCGGCCAACATTACTTGCTTCAAGTGCAAGAATGTTGGACACCATGTGAGATCTTGTCCATTGAAGAAGAAGGCTTCAAATGTGAAGCATCAAGGGAAGTGGACTCAAGTTCAATATCAAGATAATGAAAGGCCTCTTCCCATGCCTAACCAAGATAATGCTCTCCAAGTTGAAAAGGTAAAGAAGAAGAGAAAGGGGAGCACATGTTGCTATATTTGCCGTAAGAAGGGACACATAGCTTCATCTTGTCCCAACGGTAACATATCTAAGCCTCCTATAGTCAATAATCATTATTCGCTAAGGAAGGATATTGTTGGCAATGTGTTTGCCAAGTTTGTGGGTTCCCAAAGAAGTTTGAAAGTGGATAAGACCATTTGGGTTGCCAAGCCTATTGTTACTAACTTCTTAGGACCCAACTTGGTTGGGGACCATCAAGCTCAAACTTGATCAATAGGTGTGTGGATGGCATTGGAGACTTGGCTACTTCATGAAGAAAAACTATTTTCACCATATGTTATGGTTAATACCAAGTCAAGTGGATTATCATCATATCTATCAATCCAATGCTCCTCTTTGTGGTAACTTGTACTTGCATTGTTTACATTGAAAGTTACTATGTGCCTTGCATTGTTAGGTTTTGTACCTAGCATGTGCTTTTATAGTTGTGCTTCCTAGTATGCTTGATTTGTGTTATCTAGCATGTGTAGGTCACAATGCACTTCATATATTTGTGCGTGTGTGGTTTCAAGCTTTTATTGCTTCATTAGTTGAATCTTTCTTGGCTGGATCATCACATTATGGGGGAGTGCTATGTTTTACGGATATCACAAACCTTAAATGTGTATGTATGTGGGATACCACCTATGTGGTATGTAAAGCTCATTTGAAACTCAAATTCTCATCCATTAATTATCCTTAGTTGGGTTTCATTTGCTTCTTGTGGATAATACATGGATCATCATATTATGGGGGAGTTATATGCTTTGTGCATATCACAATCCTTGTTAATATGAACAATTGAGGGATGCCACCTAGAATTTATATTTGAGATTATCTTATATCTCCGTGGCATGCAATGTCTTGTTTACGTATGGCATTCTTGTGCGGTTTTGCCCATGGTTATCTTTAAAATTAGATTTGGAAAATCATCTGATTAAAGCTATTCCAATTATTGCTTTACATGATTATCTATCTAGTCGGAATGTTAATATTATGCTATCCAAGCATTGTGGTTATTTCTAAGCTCTCATGTTATGCTTGTGTTAGTATAGATGATCATGTACTTATTTGGTTTCTACACCGAATGATAACCCGAAATACCATTTTGTTCCAACTCATCTTATTGCTCTATATGAGAGTTTGTTATCTCATTGTTTATAGTTTCCTATATCTACTTGAGTGAGATATTCCTATGAGTATGTGTGCAATGCATATCTTATATGCTCATTTTTTTCCTTGGTTCATATGTTGAACTTTGTGTGCTATCATATGTTGATTTGTCACTTTGATTCATTTTGGACAACATGAATGACTAGTGATGTTATTGGAAGTATTAACGGTTATGTGGTCATTTGTCCAATTTGTATCTCCCTGGATTTTGGTAGGCTTGTGCATGCATATTTACTATGTGTAAATTCACATGCCGTGTTTGCCTTATTTGATCCAATATATATATATATATGGTAAATCCATCAAATTCTTAATAGCTATGATGTGCATGAAATTCAAATTCATATCAATAGGCACATATTTAAATGGTTTATCCTATGTGTTGTAGTTATGCTAACTACTTCGGACCCAATAAGTTTGGGGACCATATTGTACTTAAAATGTTTTAGGTACATTTGAGAAGCATTGGGTGCTTGGCTTATTCATGAAGGTGGTGGCACTATGAGGAAATTAGAGCCAAGATTGGACATTTTATTGATCTACAACTTCATACCAATGCTATCTCGGTAACAAGTATTTACTTCATGCATATATATATATATATATATATATATATATATAGAAATGAGGTCAGCCTTGTGTAGGTTGCATCATGGCATGAATTTCTTGACTCGTTCCTGTGATACTTGTTTCCTTTCTCAAAGCATCCCAACAATCATCTCTTGTTGCTAGTTGTGATGTCTTTGATGGTTGTGTATTTGGAGTTCATTAATATACAATAAGATTATATTAAGCCATGTGCTATGCTTTCAAGCAAAGATCTCATTGGTATATTTTATGACTCCCGTTTGGATATCTTATTCCTTCCTTTTGTAACTATTTTATGTGTACATCCTTCTTTGTGGCTATCATATACCTATTATCTTATACACGTGAGAGAAGTTACATATCTAGTTGATATCCCTTTTCTTTCATGTCCGCCATTTCATTCACTTTTTATATCTTTGGTGGCTTCGTGGAAGCATTTGTTGTATGAGTGCGTGTCTTACCTCTTTGCATCTTAGTCTACTCATGTTTGGTGAAGATTATTGTCCTCGTGCTTGTCTTGACAAGCCTATTATTTCCTATCTTCATCATGGGTTGTCACAAGGTTCGATTTTTAATTTGCTATTAGTGAGCTTGTGAATCCATTTGTTTGATGTGTGTGTGGCTTTCTTAACTTCGTGTGAGTGGGAAGGACATGTCTTGCACTTTGTATCTCATTTACTCAAGACTATGTTGATGCTTAATTCCCATCCTTATAATAGTCTTCTCAAGTGCTTTGACGTGACTCTCACACATCATTTTCGTTGTGCCTATTCTTAGGTTGCCTCATGTACATATTGCTTAACCATATGTTTGTTGCAAATGCTAGGCTTCTTTTCTTATCTATGTTTGCTTGCAATCATTGTGTGTTCCTATTGATTTTGGGGGAGTGATGATCCTATTTTGTGCACTTGTATCCAAATAAAAAAAAATCTAAATAGTGCACAAATCATGGGGAGCTTCTCTATTTTCCTTAGAACACTCATTTGCTCAAATCATAATATTCTTTTATCCTTCCGGCTCGTCGGATCTTTTGATTGCTTGCGCCACTTTGTGTTATGCAAATGAGATCAATTTGTGCCATGTGCTTTGTGCCATGTGCCTTGCTCTTATGCTAGGCTCAAAGTTATATAATAGTGGATTCACCTGTGGATATCATGTTCTTATCAATTACAACTTTTTTTTGTGTATACGGGTTTCTTTTTGGATACATATCATGTTTATTGTTGGCCTCTTAGAAATTTTATACATGTGAAAGTTCATATCCTTTCTTGATATCATTTATTCCTTGCCGGCCACTTTGTTGTTTCCTTTTATTCTTATGGTGGTTTTGATAAGAGGTTGTGGCATGAGTGCTTGCATGTTGTGCGTATAATCTTGCGTACTCGTGTGTTTTGAATGTATTTTGGACACATTTTCATGATGATGATCAAACTAGTTATTCATATTATATATTGTCCACAAATATGTTCTTTGGATTTTTTTTGAAAAGTTTTTTTTTCACATATAGAATGCTTATTTTCGTATCGTAATATCTTGGTGCGTTCTATAGATCCCGAACTCCTCAAATTTTCCTCATTAAATATGTGCATTTAATTTTCACTCACATCTTGTAATACGCACACATTAAGGAGGAACTCATAATATATTGGCTTCTATATTTTTCCCATTTTGGCATTTGTTGCCAATGGGGGAGAAGTTTAGAGGGTTTAAGATAAGTATTTTAAGTGCTTTATGATAAGTATTTTAAGTGCTTGTTGTTCATTCATGCTTATCTACCTGGTTACATATGTTTGTTGCATGAATGAATATATAGAGTAAACTCCACCTAATGTATGACAAACAATATATGCAAGGAAATTCAAAGTTCATTCACACATGCATATATTGTGGGGGAGCTTGCTCTATATATATTGTGGTTCTACTAACATCAAATACTTGTGTAGTGTTTCGATGTTAGTACACCGTGTGCGATAAACTCAAGTATCTTTGTGACACTTGATGCTATCAAAGTATTTTAAGTGCTTATCTCAAGTATCTTTGTGACACTTGATGCTATCAAAGTATTTTAAGTGCTTTATGATAAGTATTTTAAGTGCTTGTTGTTCATTCATGCTTATCTACCTGGTTACATATGTTTGTTGCATGAATGAATATATAGAGTAAACTCCACCTAATGTATGACAAACAATATATGCAAGGAAATTCAAAGTTCATTCACACATGCATATATTGTGGGGGAGCTTGCTCTATATATTGTGGTTCTACTAACATCAAATACTTGTGTAGTGTTTCGATGTTAGTACACCGTGTGCGGTAAACTCAAGTATCTTTGTGACACTTGATGCTATCAAAACTATCCCAAGTATACAATTTATCCTTGGGTAAATTGCAAACTTGGGTTAAAATTCATTATATAAACCCTTTTGTTGAGATTGTCATCAATTACCAAAATGGGGGAGATTGAAAGTACATGTAGTCCCCATGTGTGGTTTTGGTAATTAATGACAATCCTAATGGACTAATGTTTGCATTAAGTTATACATTTGAAGGAAAGTTCCATTTCCAATGCATGAAGAATATTGGATGAACTGGAGGATGTTTATTCCATGGTGATGCAAGGAGATAGAATGGATTCAAAATGAATGCCATATAAATATTGTTGTGCATGCATCAAGGCTTATGGGTTGAACCATGATGGATCAAGATCTTGAGAGAATGATTAAAGAGAAGAATTCTATATATGCTTGATGATAGGATCATTATGAGCTCATTTGTTGAGTCGGGGATTATTATGTATGGGGGAGCTACTTGAAGACTTCTCGAATGTCTTGCCTTCAACTTGAGCCATGAAGAAACATCAATATAAAGCTCAAGTGAAAGGCTCTAGTCAAAGGTATTAGTTCCTTTGGCTTTAGATGTGAGGATCGATGACCATCGAAAAGGATATATGCTCAGGAATGAGTTTTCGGAAGCTATCTAGTATAGCTCTTTTATGATTCTTGAGTTATAGGGATCCCGCACTATTAAGAGGGGATCAAAGGGGTTAGTGATGGATTTGCTCAAGTCAACATCATCTATTTCTATTCTTCTCACATCATATTCCAACATAGGCATATTTCGCTCCTATCCAATACAAATACAATATGCCTACATATCTCAAAAGAAAATCCAAAGCCAACTAGGTTCCCCAAAGTATATGTATAACCATTGCATGCTTTGCACCCTCCATTTTGGCTTATCTTGGGTGGTTCTATATGTGAGAACCTGGAGTTTTTCCATAGCTTCAAAACGAGCCCAAGATCATCAAAATCGGAGTTCGGATGTAAAAGTTATGCATGTTTCAGTTTTGAGGTTCCTGTTGTTTTTTTAATGGCCGGACATCCGGGACTTGGCCGGATGTCTGGGCTTCCGGGTCGCCCCGGATGTCCGGGATCCTCCCGGAAATCCGGCCCGCAAATTCCAGAACCTGTTTTCAAATGTTGGCTGTGCCCGCCGGATGTCCGGCACTTGCCCGGATGTCCGGGGGCCCAAGTTTGGCCAGATGTCCGGGCTTCGGCCAGATGTCCGGGCCCTGTAACCTGTTTTTCTGCGTACTTGTGTGCACACTTCACAGCGTCCGGACGTCCGGCCCCAGGCCCGGATGTCCGGCCCGACACAGCCACTTACACTCCAACGGCCATATTTGCACTACCACTATATATAACCTTCTTCCACCCCGGGAGAAGGTTGAGCAACACATTCATATGAACCCTAGAACACAAAAAGGCTCCCTCTCACTTCTCCTACACCAAATCTTAGATCCCGGAGAGATTCGTGAGAGTTCTTGAGAGATTTTCCAATCAAGTGATAGATCCACTCCCTCTCCCTCTCTTGACCAAAGGAATTCGTGATTTGAGCAAGTCTTGAGCATTTCCCCTTTGTTCTTGTTACTCTTGGAGGTTGGAGACTCCTAGGCGGTAGGAGTGCTCCGGTGAGGAATCAACTTGTGATTTGTCCCCCGGAAAGTTTGTGAAGGTTTGGAGGCCGCCTCAAGGTCTACCACTAGTGGTTGAGAATCGCCTTCGTGGTGATATCTCAAGGAGAATAGGGTGAGCCTTCGTGGCGTTGGTGTGCCTTCGTGGTAACATCCACCTCTCTAACGGTGACTAGCTTCCCTCCAAGGAAGTGAACATCGGGATACATCCTCGTCTCCGTGACTTTGGTTATCCCTAACCCTAACTCCTTACTTGTGGTTTACTTTGGTCATTTGACCGTGCATTCACTATATTTTGTTGTCCTTGTTATATTGTGGTGGTTGATTATATTGTGTTGGACATTTCCTTGTAAAGATTATTTAGGCCTACACTTCATATTCCGCAATTCATACTTGCTACTATTGATATACATTGTGATTAGTGTGAATTGCTAACTTGTGTTATAAACTTCCATATATTGTGATATTGCTCAAGTAAGTTTGTGTAACTTACTTAAGTTTGCTTGTATCATTCAATTCCATATATTGTGATACAATTTGTGTAAGCTTGTATTGCTTACTTGTGGTTGTGTGTATTATTCATTTCCATACCTCGTGATATACACTGAGTAAGTTTGTGTGACTTACTTGTGCTTACTCATATCCTCGTTGTTCTCATCTTGTTTATGCTAAGTTGTTGGTGCACTTAGTGAGCTTAGTATATTTAGGATTTGTGCTTAAAAAGTATCCGCTTAGTTTATTTCCGCATTAGGATATAGCCAAATCCGTAAAAGATTTTAAAACGCCTATTCACCCCCCCCCCTCTAGGCAACATCGTGATCCTTTCAAAACCAACACATGCTCAAGAGGTAGCAACCTGCTGACATTTGATCCATGCAATATTCATGTAACTCGCGGCAACTAGAGCTGCACTCATCAAAGTATTCGCCAACAAGAAATGGCTGGCCATGGATGTAATTGCGTGCTTCAAGTATGTCAGCTTTATTTGTAGCAAGCTGCAAATCTATTTCTTCATCATCCATGCTGTCAGAAATAATATTACTCCTCGATTCGAACAACCTACTGCTAATTTGGTTCTGGGAGATGAGTGCTTTAAGTAAGAGGCAACCGTTCTCTTTCCTCTTGCTCTCTCGCCGCGCTTCCTCGCGGATACAACCTTTTTGGCCTCTTCCTTCTTGGTAATTGAAGCATTTCTGGCAGAACGTCTGGTTGGCTGCAAGGTAGACTGCCGAGCAGACGGTGAAGCTTCGACGGACTGCTTAGCAGATGGTTTATCTATGCTGGACCGCTGAGCTGGCGGTGCTGCTGTGACAGACTGCTAGGTTGTAGGAGCAGAGGCATCAGACTGCTGACCATGCATTGAAGCTATGGCGGGTTTATGCGCAGGTGGTGCCAACTTGTCGGTGTGCCGAGGAGGCCATGCCAACGCGTTGGTTTGTTGAGCAGGAAGTGCTGACACATTAGTATGCTGATGTAACGACCCGAACCTGATAAGATTCGATGTCTCTGTGCTCACAGTGCTAGTCCCTGGATCAACTCGCTAGCACACACAATACATATGAATATCAAATAACAAGTGCATCATTTAACATAACGTATGATCCAGAAGTTATAAAGTATTACAAACTGAATAGCACATGGCTAACTTATTCAATAATAACAACGGAAAGGTAGCATAATCAACGATGAGTCCATCAATGCCCATTGAAGAACATGTTGAGTGAAGACTCGCAACCCTACTGTATCTCACTGATCATCTGAAAATCCTGCAACATGATAAGTTGCAGCCACAAGGGTCAATACATTGAATATATTGGCAAATCACATAATATGATATAGCAAACCTACATCCACAAAGCAATGTATGACAAACAAAACACACTAGTTTGGAGAAGAATGTCTTCACCTACCTCCACTACCTGAACTCACAACCGTCTCTAATTTACTCGCCCAAGATAACCCAAAGATTCTAAATAAACATGACAAGAACTTCAGAAGTATGTCTCAAGTGCGCTCTGTCAGTGGCGCATTCTCTAGGAACAATCGAGCGCTCTGCCAAGGACGCATTCACCTGATTTAAGTTCCGAAAACTAAACCTCGTCTCAAGTGCGCTCTGTCAATGGCGCATTCTCTAGGGACAATAGAGCGCTCTGCCAGTGACGCATTCACCTGGTTAATAATCCCGAGCCTACGGCTATAAACACTCACCACTTTCATGGATCACTCGACATATGCCCACGTCTATCATAGCAAGTTGATCACACCAGAATATGACAACACAGAACATACATATCAAACCAAGCACATGTCATAGCATAAAAATCACACATGCATAGTAGAATATAGGATGAGCAAAATCAAAAGTGCAAACTTGCCTTGAACGGTGTTGAAGTACTCTAACGATTAATTCTGATCCGCTTCGCACTCCGGACAATCTATACGATTAACGAAGGCACCGATAAATAAACCGTATTCACATAACACCACAATAAAGTCAACAACCGTATATCTTATCTACATGCTAGTAAGATCACAATGCAAAAAGAATCAACTAATTTGGATCAACGGTTTGAAAGATATGGCCTCCGGAAGTTTAAATTCCAATTTTAAACAAATTCAAATTTAAACAGTTCAAAAATGTGAAATGTGTTCTACGGTATTCTCCTGGTCACTACAAGTACACAGGAAAAAGAATCAATGAATTGGGAGTTATGGATCTCAAGATATACCTAAATGAACATTTGATATGGAATCTGCCAAAATAAATTGTGTCAAAATAGATTTCTGTAAGAACTGCTGCGGCAGCTGTGGATGTGCCACGTGGCGTGGTTCTACTTGTTGTTACCTGTCCGCTGGGAGGCTTAAACGGCGAACGACCACAACATAGAGAAAAACGGTTCGGCAGAAAAAAAACATATGGCATCCACTATAAGCAGTTGGATGGAGATCGGACGGCTAAGGGCGGCTCACCGGAGTTAACAGGTTGAGGCGTCACCGGAGTTGGAGAAGAACGACACCGGCGGCTCGGGCGGCGATGGTGGCGCCTGTTCAGGTGGTCTCCAGACTCCAGCGTGTAGCGTACGGGACGCGGAGCTCTGCTTCGGTCTCGAAGAAATCCTCAGCGGCGTCGGTGGCGAACGGGGTTGACGGCAGAGGATGGCTGGAGCTCGGGCGGTGGCTGTGATCTTTGGATCGAGGTCCTTGCGCTCGGTTCGGTACTCCCCTGTGCGATACAGAGGGTCAGGGCGATAGATGAGATCATGGCGAAATTAGCAGGAGCAAGAGGAGGTGCTGGGACCCACTGTAGGCGACGAAAACGACGACGGCGGAGGTCAGCAGCGGTGAAACTCCGGCGAGATTCGATCTTCTGGTACGGGCGAGATAGGCACGGGAGCAGGAGATTTTTGCAAAAATCGGAAGAGTCAGACTTGGGAATATTTATATGGAGGTGGGAGTGCGAGAGGTGCAAGATCCGAGCCGAATCCACCGAGGATTTTGATCGGGATTGGTCTCCTGGAAGAACACGAACCAGGGAGAGAGATGACAAGGGGGGCCTAGCGGTAAGCGGCACAGGGAAGGAAAGAGAAAAAAATACGAAAGGCTGCGGGGTGGGCTCTATTGCGCTGAGATGGGCCGGCTTGCTGTCGCAAAGCTGCTGCTGCCTCAGCGCACTGGGCGAGGAATAGAAATGGGCTGCGGCTGTCCAAGCCCATACGAACAATAATATCTGGCTAAAAACTTTACTGCACAACATAACTATTGGCTAAAACTAAAATAGAATATTACTTCCTAAAAATACCAAAACATACAGTAAAATACTAATACTAATATAAAATACCATGAACATTTTTAACAACACAAATGCGCTTTAAACAAATATATATACTATGCAATACAAGCATATAAAGAGCATTATAACAACTATAAAATAAATTTGAGTTTCTATAAAGACAAAATAATTTAGGTAGACACCAGAATATATTCTTAGCATTTTCCATAGATAATTAATAGGGTAGAAGTCATATTATCTTCACTCCAAATATATTGCCTTGAGTTGGAAAACACTCCAGAAAATTCTAATATGCATAGAAATCATGATAAAAAAGAATGATCCTGTTAACATACCAAATTTGAAAATTTGGGATGTTACAGCTGATCACGCAGCTGCGGACCGACGGACTAATGAGCAGTCGATTCTGGACCTACAGACTACTTAGCAGGCGGTTCTAAAGCATTAGAATACTTAGTAGTCCATTCCACCAGGTTGGTCTGCTAAGCATGTGCTGCAGCTGGGTCTCCCCCCACTGCTTCAGTGGCCAGCATCTGAACCGGTGGTGCGTCTTCAATAGTTATTGGCCTTTCCACTAGCTGCTCTTGGGCGGAGGATGACATGGCCTGTACGACACAAAGTCAGGCCAGCTGATCACAGGTTGATGCACCAGCCGTCGGATTACGAGTATTAGGTTCTTTGGGGGAAGCACGTGAGAGCTGCGGTGGCAAGGAGAGTGTCACCGGTTGAGGGGTGACATTGGTTGCTCTTGACGGGGCTTCAGGGATCTCATCAATGAATTCTATTTCCTTTCATGGCCACTGGATGTGATGTAACAATGTTTCTCCCAAGGTCCTTTGCTCATCAAAGTCTCCTAGGACATTCTTCAGGGCAAATTTATTGAATCCAGGCTTTACTTCAATCACATAGCACTTCACATAGCCCGGCTTCAATGGCACATTGTCCAACAAGAGGCCCTCTTCCAAGAAGGGTGGGAAACCAGGCTGTTGCACATTTTAATGTACCTTCATAATGTGTAAGCACGCCCTTCAGTCTGTCTTTCATTCCAGATAGATCAGATATAGCATCATCATGAGTAGCTACAGTCTGAGTGTCGCCGGGGTTAGTTGATGCACAACTACTCTTGCGTCGTGTTGTCGTGCAATAAGAAGCATCCTCCATGCCTGCCTCCCCTCCCATCTGCTGGCTATCTGTCAGTGTTAGAGTCTTCTACATCATCATTGACTCCTCAATATCCCTTCGAACAGTCGAATACATGTCCTTTCTCAACCTTTCATACAATTCATTCTGCTTCATTTCAATCCTTGCTTTTTTCATGCTGATCCTCTCTTCTTTGCTGAGTGTGAAAGTCCTCTTGTGCGGGACATTAACACCTATACCCCTTGCACGGCTAGGGAGCTCTCTTGTTTCCAGAGCATCAGACAGAATGTCACATGGCCTTGAGTTCCTGTAGAACCTTCCAGGGATCTTGGAAGCCCTTAACATCACTTGATACAGTTCTTCGTCATGTGAGTTTTAAAAGTAATAAGTTCCATCATTACGCTTGCTAGTCTCTGGCGCGTTCACCCCTGATTTCACTAAAGGCCATTTTCCCACCCGCCGCCACTTATTCTTTGTCCTCCTGGTCCCATATAGGTTTCATGCCGTTGTATCCTACCACACCCATATGGTGTGTGTGTGTGTGTGTTATTCTTCTAAAGTTCCGGTTGCTTGGCACTCTTCTCAACGAACTCTTTAGTTGCCCTGACCCTTTTGAATTCTACCCAGTCTGCCTTTGTAATTTGGGGATAGGCGGCGGTTGAGTCCTTGCCTTCACTCAAGTACTTCTTGTACAGCACGTGCTTCCAGTTTCTCCAAGCATTCCTAGCCTTCTTCAGTGCAGCGTGTTCCACCTGCATTCTCCACTGGCTTGGAACATTGAAGTGATCCATGATCTCTCGGACTATCCTTTGCCGTGTTTCTTTGTCAGCCTTTCGAAACCCCGGCAGATTAATGTTGAGCCTTTCCCTGCCAACAAATCCTCACAGACTCCTGAACCTCGTGCGTGCTTTATATGGTTTAGTTGGAGCCCAAGACTTTAAATTGATCTCAGTTACTTCATATACACCTTTAGGCTGGTGTGTGGGCTTCCTTGGAACGTTCCTCCGTGTCCTGACTGGAAGGGTGATTACTGCATCTCTATCTCGTTCAAGATTACTTGATCCCTCACCATCTGCTGAAGACCTAGGGTTGTCGGAATCAGATGAAGATACATCGCCTGAAGCATGAGTGATGTCGCTACTACTCGACATCTACAGAGAACACATGCGAAACTCATGAAAGGAGGATAAGCATAAAACTAACAACTTGGTATCAAGCTGTCTAAACATGTCATGCAATAATTGAGAAAATGTACGACTTATTTGTTAAGTTTGTGTGACTCGGGCGCCCGCAATCTATAAAACGACAGTAACTTATTGGAACAAATACATCTTATATGTACTAGTTAGGAGGGTAGATCATGAACATATATACGCTCTCCGTTATTTTATAGCCAATTTGGGAACATACGGAACGAAATAGGAAGAGGGATTGCGAGGAAATATGCCTCACCGCGATGAAGAGTAGTAACTAATAGGTTTCTTAATGCAAACCCGGCCGGACCACAGGATTGATATGCTTGAGGGTGGCTAGCGAGCAAACGAAGATGGCGAGGCATGGGCAGCCGTGTGTTGGGAATGATAGTGGAGATAGGCTTGATGCCAAAGAAGGGTCACACGGCCGGGGTGAGCACGCTGGTGCCATAGAGGGTTCTACTGTGGGGAAGGGCGTA
>NC_057795.1:309699168-309710735 GCF_018294505.1 Triticum aestivum | reverse complement strand
CGGGCGGTGGGGGGGGGGGTGTTGGCGGCCTAGGTGAAAAGGGTGAAAAATATCCCTGGTCGCCGCACGGAAAGGCCTATGCAAACGGTTGCCTCTAAGCGCTCGTGTGCACAAACAGAATAATTTCGTTTGAAATGAAGACGTACTAATTTTGAAATGAAGACGTGAGTTTATCGTTTTGCCTCTAAATTTTTCCCACGTTAAACAATCACCACTATACCACGGGTCTGATTTGCTTGCGCATTTCAGGTCTCGTGTGCTATATTTAAGACATTTTTTGGCATTTACCGTGCATTTTGGCATACAAATCAAATCCAAGCCGGATTGCATTTGCTATCGAAAGGGATGAGGATTGTCATTGCATCTGGGAGCATCCAAGGGTGCAGACATAAGATCCGTGGAGTTTGGGTTCTGGCCAACCAGAACGCACGACTCAAATCGCGCGCGCAACAGGGGGGGCATCGGCCACTATTTGGTAGGCACACGGCTTTCGTGAGTGAACCGCGTGCTATCTGAAAACATTTACATGAACTAACAACATATTTTTGTTTCAATGAAAACAAGAGTTCATCGTTTCGCCTCCAACTTGTTTTCCACGGTAAGAAATCATCATTGTACCCTATGGTTCGATTTTCTCATGCATTTGAGGTATCGTTTGCTATTTGAGTCATTTGTTATAGTCACAACTACACGGGGGTGCTAGCTAGCGAGATCATTTGTGTGTCGCTTTGGGAGTTTTCATTCATTGTTTGAGAAACGGGGAAAAAAATTCAAACAGTTCGGCCGCAAGGTGCGGCCAGAGGCATAAGCCTTGTTGGTATTCTAATTACAGGAAATGCATATAGAGTCCGGAAATAACGAAAATTGGTGTGTCACTGTGGCATGCTCTCAGGATCACATGGATTTTTTTTGCTAAAGATGGCACAAGTTTTGATGCTCAAACCTTCCAAATTGGAGCATCTCACAAGAAGGATCATAGTTTCCAAAAGGAGACGCATCACTTCGGACACCAATCATCAGTGACTACATCGTTCCGCCTTGAATTTTTTTCACGGTAAACAATCACGTATATACCCTAGGTTAGATTTTCTGGCCAATTTCAGGCCTCGTTGCTTTATTTAAGTCATTTTTTGCACTTACCTTGCATTTAGTGCATATAATTAAATTCAAAACCGTTCTACAACTACATCTGGGTGTTAGTTAGCAAAGAAGGTGTACAAATCATTTGCGTGTCACTTTGCAAGTTTTCATCCATTGTCCGAGAAATGGGGAGAAGTTTCAAATATTTCAACCGCGAGGTGCGGCCACCGGCGTAGGCCTAGCTGGTATTTTAATTATTGGGAATTCAGATGGCGTCTAGACATCATCAAAATCGGTGTGTGCCCGTGGCGTGCTCTCACGACCCCGAGGAAAAAATTGGTAAAGTTTGGCACAAGTTTTGATGATCAATCCTTCCAAACCGGCGCATCTCACATGAAGGACCATGGTTTCCAAAAGGTGACGTGTCAATTCAAACTCTAGTGGTCGGTGAGTTCATCGTTTGGCCTCATAAAAATTTCCACGGTACGCAATCACCATTATACAACGGGTTTCATTTTCGAACGCATTTCAGGTATCATTTGCTATATTTAAGACATTTTTTGAATTTAACGTGCAATTTGTGGATATAAATAAAATCACAACCGGAACTGCATGTGCTATCTAAAGGGAGGAGGATTGCCGTTCGATCAAGTAGAATCCAACGGTGCGAACGTACGATCTGTGGGGTTTGGTTTCTGGCCAATCAGAATGCACGACTCAGATCACGCTTGTGGCAGGGGGTATCAACCTTGGTTTGGTGGACACACGGCTTTCATGAGTGAACTGTGTGCTATTTGAAAACATTTACATTAACTAACATCATATTTTCGTTTGAATGAAAACATGAGTTCATCGTTTCACCTCCAATTTTTTTTCCATGGTAAGTAATCACGATTGTACCCTATGGTTTAATTTTCTGGTACATTTTACTAGGCGACAGGCCCGGCTAGCAATCTCAAACTTTGAATACACAAAAAAAGAGATCCCGTTTGCTATATTTGAGTCATTTTTTGAATACCCGCGTGTAGTTGCGACTATATACATATACATATATATATATATATATATATATATATATATATATATATATATATATATATATATATTCAAAGTTTGGTAAAGTTTTAGTGCTCGCACCTTCCATACCAGACCATCTCACAAGAAGGATCATAGTTTCCATAAGGAGATGCGGCACTTCGGACTCCAAATCTTCAGTTACTACATCGTTCCGCCTCGAAAAGAATCATGGTAAACAATCGCGGATATACCCTTGGTTTGATTTTCCGGCCCATTTCAGGTCTCGTCTGTTATGTTTAAGTCATTCTTTGCACTTACCTTGCATTTTAGTGCATATAAAGTCAAAAACCCTACTTCAACTACATGTGGGTGTTTTAGTTAGCTATACTTAGGCTACTCATAGTGGAGAGTATCATATATACTAGTATCATGCATATATATGATACTAGTGTATGATGCTACTTTTAATTATAGTGCATAGTATAATAGAGTAGTATCATAGATGATCATATTTATTGTCATGCATGACACAAATTATCATCGCATTTAACAAGATATGGTATCTACCTATATGTTACTCTAACCCTCTCTATCTTCTCTAATTCTTTGCCTCATCAGCATACTTGCTATTTCCGAGTGCATGATACCGGCTATGATACCACCACTATGGCCAGCCTTATAGTGGGGAGTATCATATACTAGTATCATGCATATGATACTAGTGTATGATACTATGTGTGTACCTTCATAGTGCATATTATCATAGAGTAGTATCACAGATGACCGTATTTATGGCCATCTATGACACAAAGTAGTATAGCATTTATTATGTTATGTTATCTACCTATGTTACTATAACCCACTCTCCCTTCTTTAGTTCCTTGACACATCATCATATTTGCTATTCCCGAGTGCATGATACCGTCTATAACACCCCCACTATGACCACCCTTAGCAAATAAGGTGTTCAAATCATTTGTGCGTCGCTTCGCGAGTTTTCATCCGTTTGTCCGAGAAGCGAGGAGAAGTTTAAAACATTTCGGCCACGAGGTGCGGCCACTAGCGTAGGCATAGTTAGTATTTTAATTACAGGAAATTCAGATGGAGTCCGGACATCATCAAAATTGATGTGTGCCCCTGGCGTGCTCTCACGACCCCATGGAAAAAATTGGTAAAGTTTGGCACAAGTTTTGATGATCACTCCTTCCAAACCAGAGCATCTCACATGAAGGATCATGATTTCCAAAAGGAGACGTGTCAATTCAAAATCGAGTGGCCGGTGACTTCATCGTTTGGCCTCATAAACATTTCCACGGTACGAAATCGCCATTATACCACGGGTTTGATTTTCTGGCGCATTTCAGGTATCGTTAGCTATATTTAAGACATTTTTTGAGTTTAACGTGCATTTTGTGCATAAAAATAAAATTACAACCGGAACTGCATATGCTGTCAAAAGGGATGAGGATCACCGTTCGATCTGGGAGCATCCAACGATGGAGACGTATGATCCGTGGGGTTCGGGTTCTGGCCAATCAGAAAGCACGGCTCAGATCGCGCGCGGGGTTTGGTCGGCACACGGCTTTCTTGAACGAACCTTGTGCTATTCGCAAGCCAGATTGCATATTTTTGTTCACACATACTGTAGTGAGATCAATTGAGCGTGCTACCTCTATAATAATAATAATAATAATAATAATAATAATAATAATAATAATAATAATAATAATAATAATAATAATAATAATAATAATAATAATAATAATAAGTTCATATTCTTTTCCTGAGCTGGCAGCATATCAATGTCAACATATTAACGGTTCTTACATCAACAGAAAACCGGGCATAACTCACAAATTCAGTACACGCGACAGTTCTAAATTGAACGAATTAAGTTGGAGGGTAGGCATAAATACTAGTCTTACGGCTTAATTCCCATGTACATGGGGGAACTGGGATCATTACGTTGACACAGAATGAACTTGGGTTTTCTAATGATTTTATGCTTCTCTATACGGGTGCATGATCCCTTGTGTAGCAACTTAGCAAATTCATCGTACTCGTCCTCATCGGCAACATCCTCGACACCCAGTACTCTCCTCTTCCCATGCATCACTACATGGCAGTTCTTACGCAAGGGGTCTTCCGCAAAGAAAATCTGGGTAGCATCGCTGGCAAGAATGAACGTGTCCACATGATATGCCATCGTTGTCCTATTAACAAAGGTCTTCCTGTAATCATCAACCTTTACATGACCAAGAGGGATCCAAGTGCACCTGAATAATGCCACCTTAACTTTCACATAGTCAAGCTCCCAAATCTCTTTGATGGTTCCATAGTATACCCTTTTATCAGATTCATCTACAGCCATGCATTCTATTTGAACAGAGCTGTTCTGATATGAGGTCTTCTCATAAAATTCCTCAGTGTAGAACGTGTATCCATTTATGGCATATGCTTGGTACGTCAACATCGTAGGTGATGGCTTTTGTGCCAACCACGTAGCAATGTCATCGATGGATCCTTGTGCCAAACGATTCTTCAGCCATTCGACGTAGTTCTTAGTGTGCTTCTTCATCTCCACATCTGATGGCGACACCATTGGTAAGAAGCTTTGGCGTATCTCCGCCAAGTGTCTTCGGCATAAGTGCTGAGAACTGGGCTGTTAAGCAGTATCGTCAAATGGGCTTTCTCTGCCAATTCTCTAGGTGCAGCCATTTGCGTGCCAACAAGGACCGGCTCACCTTTCAGCCTTCCCTCGTGGCGAGAGAGGGGCAAACCTATAGGTCTTTGTTTCATGTATTTGGTGCAAAACTCAACCACCTCTTACGTGGTATAACCTTGTAGGATGCTTGCCTCTGGATGGTTTCGGTTCTGACAAAAGTACTTCAGTATTCCCATGAACCGCTCAAGGGGATACATGTTGCGAAGAAACACGAGACCACAATACTTTATCTCGTCGACAAGGTGCACAGTGAGATGGACCATGACATCAAAGAATGATAGTGGGAAAAACATCTCTAGGTTGGACAATATTCTTACAATATCATCTTGCATATGATCCAACTCTTCAGGATCTACAACTTTCTGCCATAGTTGGTTGAAGAAATCATAGAGCTCAATGAGTGTGTTTCTTATATCTTTGTCCATTAGATTCCATATGGCCACCGAGAGGATTTGTATCAACATTACGTGGCAATCATGTGACTTCATGTGTCCCAACTTCATTTTACCTGAGCTCACATCCACGAGACTTCTGATGTTTGCGGAGTAGGAAGAGGGTGTCTTAACTGACAACAAATAGGTGAAGAACTGTGTTGCTTCTTTTGTATTGAAATTTTAACTCTGGCGATCTTTGATGAATTTTTCATCATCTTCTGCTTCACTCTTGCATTTTGATTTATCAGCAACCATATCGAGTCTTGAACCGTCACCATCCTTTCTTTTACCTTTAAACTTGAGTAGCGTACCAAGGATGCTTTCACATACGTTCTTCTCTACGTGCATGACATTGATGTAGTCATGTGCACGTAGAATCTCCCAGTAAGGTAATTTCCAGAACACCGATTTCTTCTTAAACACTTGACCCTTGGGTGTTTGTTTCACTGTCAAAGCGTGCTTCTTGCCAAGCACAATATTAATTTGTTTAGCCATGTTGTGGACCACCTCCCCATCATAGGGTCTTGGGCCCACACCTACCTCTGCTGTACCATCAAATTCAGCTTTCATCTTTCGGTATGCATGATTTCTCTGTAAGAACCTACGATGACGCAAATACACGGTTTTGCGCGAGTTGGGAAGAAATTTGTGATCCGTCCATTTTGCATCATGTTTTCCTACTGTTATTTATGATGTTTATATACATAATAATGCCTTTTGGAGTAATTCTAATGCTTTTTCTCTCATAATATGCAAGGTACACACAAAGGCGGAGAATTTCGGCAGCTGGAAATCTGGACCTGGAAAAGCTACGTCAGGCCACCTATTCTGCACAACTCCAAATGAGCAGAAACTTTACAGAGATTGTTTATGGAATATATGAGGAATACTGGAGCCAATAAGTACCAGAGGGGGCCCACCAGGTGGGCACAACCCACCTGGGCGCGCCATGGAGCCCAGGCACGCCCTGGTGGGTTGTGCTCCCCTCGGCCCACCTCCGGTGCCCATCTTCTGGTATATAAGTCATTTTGACCTAGAAATGATAAGGAGAGGACTTTCGGGACGGAGCGCCGCCGTCTCGAGGCGGAACTTGGGCAGGAGCACTTTTGCCCTCCGGTGGAGCAATTCCGTCGGGGGAACTTCCCTCCCGGAGGGGGAAATCATCGTCATCATCATCACCAACAACTCTCCCATCGTGGGGAGGGCAATCTCCATCAACTTATTCAACAACACCATCTCATCTCAAACCCTAGTTCATCTCTTGTGTTCAATCTTTGTACCGAAACTATAGATTGGTGCTTGTGGGTGACTAGTAGTGTTGATTACATCTTGTAGTTGATTACTATATGGTTTATTTGGTGGAAGATTATATGTTGAAATCCAATATGTTATTTAATACCCCTCTGATCTTGAGCATGGTTATAATTTGTGAGTAGTTACTTTTGTTCTTGAGGTCACGGGAGAAATCATGTTGCAAGTAATCATGTGAACTTGATGTGTGTTCGATATTTTGATAGTATGTATGTTGTGATTCCCTTAGTGGTGTCATGTGAATGTCGACTACATGACACTTCACCATATTTTGGGCCTAAGGGAATGCATTGTGTAGTATTTATTAGATGATGGGTTGCGAGAGTGACAAAAGCTTAAACCCTAGTTTATGTGCTATTCCGTAAGAGACCGACTGGAATGCTATGGTTAGAATTTATTCTTAATACTTTGCTCGTAGTTGCGGATGCTTGCGGGAGGGTTAATCATAAGTAGGAGGTTTTTTCAAGTAAGAACATCACCTAAGCACCGGTCCACCCACATATCAAACTATCAAAGTAGCAAACACGATTCAAATCAACATGATGAAAGTGACTAGATGAAATTCCCATGTACCCTCAAGAACGCTTTACTTACTATAAGAGACCGTTTTGGCCTGTCCTTTTCCTCAAAAGGATTGGGCTATCTTGCTGAACTTTTGTTACTATTATCGTTACTTGCTCGTTACAAATTATCTTGCTATCAAACTACTGTATTACTTACAATTTCAGCACTTTAGACATTACCTTGCTGAAAACCACTTGTCATTTCCTTCTGCTCCTCGTTGGGTTCGACACTCTTACTTACTGAAAAGTGCTACAATTGATCCCATATACTTGTGGGTCATCAATCTGCTAGCTGTCCTATCCATGCATGTGACACACCCTACATCTCCCTTTGTTTTCTACCCCGATGTGTTGCCTAATGCTGACATATCTTGAATGGTGTGCACCGACATCGCATGTAGATCGAAAATCTCCTTTCTGTAAGCATCATAACATTTTACAGCAGGCACATCTATCCACACTTTCAACAGTTCTTCTACTAGTAGCTGAAACTAAATGTCGATGTCATTTCCAGGTTGCTTCGGGCCTTGGATAATCATTGACAAAGTCTTGAAACTTGAATTTTTTTTCTTCATACACAACCAAGGACCTTGGTTATATATGCACGGAAGCACCGGCCATGTGCTGTGATTGGTGCTCATATCGCCAAAAGGATTCATCCCATCAGTACACTCCCCGAGCCTTATACTTCTAGGATCCTTGGCAAAGTCTTGAAACTTGTTGTCGATTAGTTCCCACTAAGCCCCATCTTTCGGGTGCCTCATATACTTATCCGTAATTCGCTCATCATGATGCCACCACAACCTCTTTGCCTCTCTAGGGTTTGCAAACAAACACCTCAACCTTGGAACTAAAGGCAAGTACCAAACAACCTTGAACAGGATTCCTGTCTTGATCTTGTTGTCCAATTTGTACTTGTACTTTGCTCTCCTGCACTTGTATTGTGCATGCTTGCATGTGGGACATGCACACAAATCTTTGTACTCACCACGGTACAATATACAACCATTTACACAAGCTTGTATCTTCTGTACTTCAAGTTCCAATGGGCACAATTTTCTTTGCTTCATTCGTGCTTCTTGGGAGCACATTATCTTCCGGAAGAATTTCTTTGAAAAGACCTAACATCTCTGTGAAGCCCTTGTTTGATAGACTATTTGCTGCTTTAAATCTGAGAAGCACCAGGGTGGCACTCAACTTGGAATATTTCTTTTTGCAACCTGGATACAATTCTTTCTTGGAGTCCGCATCAATGGTTGGCAGGTCCTTGTACCCATCATATCCTTTTTTGGGCCCTCGAAATCTGCAATCATAGCAGCAAAATCTGTCATATCAAGATCGTCGTCATCTGCATCAACGTCTTGGTTTTCCAGTGGGCATTTCGGCTTTCCGGTGTTCCATTTGTAGCTTGATGCCCCTACCCCGATGTTAGATTCAACATCCATGTGACACTGATCGGGGTTTGGCATCTCGCGGCCTTGTGTATCTTCATCCATGACCTCCTCTTCACCGTGTCTGGTCCAACATGTATATCCATCCATGAATCCCCGAGAGACTAAGTGCCAGTGGACATCTGCAACTTCACGTGACTCTTTATTGGCACAATCAGTACATGGACACAGGGTGTAATCTGGATCACCAATTCTCCTCTTTGTACTTTTCCCCAAATTCATGAACTCTGTCACGCCACTGATAAAATTTACGGTTCTCCTATTCTTCATCCATCGAGATCGTTCCATCTGCACCACATAAATGGTAATTAAAAACAAAGCAACAACATTAATACATGAATTAACTGCTGCCCAAAGATGCATGAACAAATCACAAGGTTTTATTTTCATAATTACTGAGGGCGCTCCATATTGTTATCCAGATGTGCAATGACAAAAATTAATGGCCAGTCAATTTGCACGCAGAGTACTAGTACAACACTACCCTTAGGAATTGAATACCTTAATTAAGCCACTCACAAAAAGAGTACGTTAATTAATTAGACGCGCACCGACCCCCACCTAGCAGACAGAGAAGCGCGATGCGGTGGCACGCCGAGACAGCAGGGTCGAGGAGCAAAGCTTAGTGCGGCAGCTGCCTGAAGTTCGGCCTCCACTATGCCGCCATCGGCTGCGATGGATGTGCTCGAATCACGCCGCCGCTGACCTCGATGGTTGCTCTCCTCCTATCTCCTGCCACAGACGAGGATTGACCTCCTATGACGCCGCCACCGCCCATCGACCGAGGATTGACCTCTAGTCCGGTAGCCGCTGCCTAGGTCGTTGCAACCATCTCTATATGCAGAGCAGTTGTTTTATTTTTTTACGGATATCCGCAAAGCGGCTGTTTACACGGTATCACTGTAACTCAATTATATGTACAGGGTAGTACATCACATACGGTTATGTAACGGCAACCGTGTCTCACCTACATTGTCTTCTCACACGGTTTGGTGCGGAAATCGTGTGTGACGTTGTAATACCTAACACAAACGACATGTATAAACAGTGTGCCATATACAACATATAGTGCCATAAGTAGTTCCCAACCGTTAGCTTATCCCCACAATTTCGCCATTTCCCCCAAATCCCTAGATAGGCTCCAAATTCCCTCGCGTGGCGCTGACGATGGGGGAATGCGGACGAGTGGTGCTGATGGTTTCGGTGCGGCTGCTCCTACTCGTATCGCCGCCACGACGGCGGTCGCCGCTGAGAACTTCCCTAAGGTCATCAGAAGGCAGGTGTACTACGAATCCGAATCATCCTATTAGGTTCCAAGCTATCCTGATCTTTTTTAGCATGTCCAAAGTAGCTCCTTGCTGAATTCGTCCTGAATGAGCCCCCCCCCAGGAAAGCAATTTGCCGCCAGATCCGAAGCATGACTCCAGACTCCCACAACACGAGTTCGACTCTGAGTTTTGCGCCACCAAGAAGTACCAAAAGCTGAGTTTTATGCACGGGCACACTCCCGCTCGACGTGTATGCACGGAGGGATTCGACATTGGCAGGCGGTTTCTCAGTTGCCCCTTAGAGGTTAGTGCTAAGTTCATCATTTTACTTGAGTTAATGCCACCGCTCATCCTGAATACTATTTAACATTGGCAGGGATATGAGGCTTGTGCCTATGTTAACTGTCTGGATGAAGAATGGCATGGCAGGGCTCGGAGTGTTATCACCAAGCTCGCCGAAGATAACATAAATCCGAAGAAGAAACTGGCTGATCTAGAATGTATAATAAGTATGATGAAGCAAGAAAGAATCAATCACATGCAACAGATGAAAGCAAGAGACAAGAAGGAACTAGCATGTGTAGGTGTGGTTGTCGCATTAGCCATGTTCTATGCGTTGTTTGCAATGATGATTAGGGGTTTTGTTTGACAGTATTGCTAAAACGCATCTAGATGTGCTCTAAGTAATGCACATGTAGGTCCTATGCCATTGATGTTACGCGAAGATTCATGCACATATTTTCCTTTGTCTTTTTTTTCCTTTGTAGTTTGATTATGACTGGCTTTATCAATAAGAAGAGCTCAATGTATTGCTTGCCAACTGTCCTACTCCGTTTGTACCGGTACCAGTGCATAATCGCAAAACTCATTCCTTGTTTTTTCCTGAAAAAAGAAACCAGCCAATAGGAGTCCTGCGCAACCCCGGGAATTTGGAGCGACTAGGTACAAATAATTGCGGTTGATTATATCAGCGGTTAGATAATACGTCAACCCCCGCTTCAATTATCATTTCCTCTTCTCTGCATACCACACTTAAGTGTCCACCATCTTCATCGCCCCTAGCAGGCCGCGTTACACACTGGCACACACTCTGCAATCTCGCTTTCTCGCGGTTTTTATACGACCGCAACCATGTCGAGCGACAGCGAGGACGACAGTTCGCCCAGCAGTCTGGTGCCCGGTGATAGGTCAACATCGGAATAATCCCGCTCTTCTTTCGAGAGTCCGACGTCGAGCCCAGACCTCGATTATATCCGGATCATGGAAGGGATGCCGCCTTCGAAGTCATCAGACAACAACCAGATGGACTAGGGGCCGTCAGAGGACAAAGAAGAGGACGACGATGATGAGGAGGAGGAATGGTCGAACAATGAGGAGGAGGACGACAACCGCAATGACGATGACGGTGGCAGCGGCGATGAAAAGCCAATGGTCAGCGGCAATAAGCATCCTCCCCAAGACGACGTCGCGGGTCCATCCAACAACAACAACAACAACAACAACAGCAGCAGCAGCAGCAGCAGAAGCAGCAGTAGCAGTAGCAGCAGCAGCAGCAACAACAACAACAACAACAACAACAACAACAACAACAACAACAACAACAACAACAACAACAATAACAACAACAACAGCACCACCAACACCAATAGCAACAACAACAGCAACAACAACAACAACAACAACAACAACAGCAACACCAACAACAACAGCAGCAACAA